>NC_064287.1:3578044-3589945 GCF_019186545.1 Solanum stenotomum | reverse complement strand
CAAACTAAATATGTACCCCCACTAAATTCGACGTTCCGGACTCAATGGAACCGTCGGAATTTGAATTCGAGGACTCCTTGACCCGAAATTCAATAAGATGCCAAGAAACTAGTTTAACGCCAAAAAAATTCGAAACTCAAACGGAGCGTCTAAAAATTCAACCAAGACTCATTCTAGACTTAGAATCGCCCCCCGAAACCAACGGTACTCTCGGAATTTCAATCTGAGCCTCGGAACCTCATATGTTGAGCAAAGTCAACTGTTTATCAAAATTTCACAACTTTAGCAACTTAGGACCTCAATTTTTCGTTTCAACTCCAAATTCGACTCTGTAACTTCACACAAACCCGTTTCGACATTCTAAAATTGCCGAATTCGATGGAAATCCGATCCAAGTCCCGAAACTCCAAATAACTCGAAAAAGCACTTTTTAACCAACTTTAACTCATAAAAACTCAACTTCTCAAAAACTCAACTTTTTACCAACTTTTCCTCAAACTAACTTTACAACCACAAAACATGGGACTCGGGGCAACTACCGAAAGAGCAAAATAGTCATTTTCACGAAAAATTACCAAAATGACCTTTCGGGTCATTACACACCATAAAAATAATTGGTGGTAGAAAGCAAAAGAAAGACACTACAAAAATAAAAGTACTACTACGACAGATGCCACTAAGTCTAAACCCTTCGGAAATCAAGACAACACTCCACTACAACCTTCTACCTTAATCTGTGATCTCCATGCTTAAGCATTTTCTGTAATTGATGAAATCAATTTCTTTTTTTTTCTGAGCTATGAAAGGCGGATTAGCTTATGTATTTGCCAATAATAATTTTACCTCATGCACATGATATTTATAAGCCAAAAATTTGCCTAGAATTCATGGAAACATCAAAAGTTATGTTGGAGAATGGAGAGACATTCTTAAAATGCGTTTTAAAACACCTTTTCATTTTTAGTATTTAATATAACATGATATAATTATTATTTAATATTTAATTTCTTAGATATTTATAACATTTTGAATCCAAAATTTTGCCTAGAATTCTGTAGAAAACTCAAAAGTTATGTTGGAGAATGGAGAGATATTCTTAAAATGCGTTTTAAAACACTTTTTCATTTTTAGTATTTAATATAATATGATATAATTATTATTTAATATTTAATTGCTTAGATATCTTATAACATTTTGAATTAAGATAGGGGTAAAATAGTATTTCAATTTTTATTTTGTGGCTTCCCACTTTTAGTATAATATGATACGATTGAGGCCAGATTTAGAAATTGGTGGTATTGGTACTTTACTTAACACTTGGCTCTATATTTTAGGCAACTCATTTTCTTTAAATTAAAAATAATTTATATCTAAGCTATATTTAAAATTATATTATTGAGTGATAATATACCTTAACATAACACATTGATAATTGAATGATTTGATATTTAATTATTTGTTATATTTGTGAAGCTATATTGTCGGAGAGGAAATGATGCATATTAATTGAAGATTATATGTATTTAACTCAAATTATAATTAATTATATAACTAAAATTAAAATTTATCAATAACTAAAAGTGCTAATGTTTTCATAAATTATTTATAACAAGAAAATGACTCACATTAACATGGTCATTTGCATTTTTTTTTTCTCCTATTTTGTATTCCGCTTTAATTTATATCTTTCGTATTTCTAGACTTTTTGAAGTCATTTGTTATTTGCAATGGTAAGTCTAAAATAATTGTTGCAGTGACAATTTTGCTAACAAATTAAAAATCTAAATTTAATTACCCTAATCTATTGTCTATAGTTAACTAACCTGCTGCAACAGACTTGAAAAAAAATCATGTTGTTCTTTCTAAGTAAACATACTTTTTTTTAAGAAAAAAGATGATGTTTTCTCTCTAACTCTATTCACTTCACAGAAAATTTATGTTTAGTGTGATGGATAAAGAAAATAATCTTGGAATAAGTTTTTCGAACTCCTTACTTTATTTGGTTACAAAGTGTGGAATAACTTATCTCATGATTAATATTTATGACTCAGATAAGTTATCTCTACTTGTAGGTGGAATACTAATATCAGGATAACTTACCATGGATAAAAATGTAAAATAACAAAAGTACCCCTTAAACCCTCTTTTATAAATAAATAACTTATTCTTAGAGGGTATTTTTGTAAACAAACAACTTATTCTTAGAAATTATGTCATGCATATTTGACAAACCAAACAACCAATAAAAAATAATCTCAACATAACTAATTTTCTCATAACTTATTACATCATAACTAACCTCAACATAACTTGTCTTTAAACCAAACAACCCCTAAGTTCATTAACTTAGAAAATAAATATTTCCTCTCTAAGTCAATTAAACACTTCCTTAAATAACTACAAAATCTGTTGTTTGGTCATCTAATTTAATGTAAACAATTTAAGAATCTTATAGTGTAAAGAACAAATTATATCATATCCTCACTTTTTTTGTAATTACAATAATCCCTTAAATTTTGTACTTCCGGATACATTCATTCTGATACAATAAGTATCAATATGTTATGCTAAAATAGAAAATAAAAATTGAAAATTTAATTAAATACCATAAATTATGCTTACGTTTCTTCTTACTTTCAATCATACAGAGGCAAATCGTAACAGAAAGAAGAAATTCAAAATTTCAAATTGCTTCCCCCCTATTCATCGAAGAAACCGTTCAGATTTGATTCAAAAACTTTTGTCAAAATTTTGGGTAAGCGAGTTGAGTTATGAAGGAAACAAAAGTAATGAAATTGTTGTTGGAAAAATGAATTCTTTTGTTATTCTTCAAGTTCATCGAAGATTCTTTCAATTTTGATTCAAAATAGTTTAAAATTTGAGATTCAAAATTCTTCTCCCAGTTCATCGAAGATCCTTTCAATTTTGATTCAAAATTGTTGAAAATTTTGAGATTTAAAATTATTCTCCTATTTCATTGAAAATCCTTTCAATTTTGTTTTAAAATTATCGAAAATTTTGAGAAGATACATCATGAATATCTTCGATAGTCTTGTTATTATCATCGTTAGGGATTTGAAGAAGTTCTTGAGCTTCTCTAAGGCCTCTCAGCCTCTCTTTTCGCGCTGCTGCCTCCTCAATGATGCTTTCCACCTCTATCGACATTGACTATATACTTGTACACTAAATGTCAAATTCGAACTCTCGTTGATTCTGTAGAGTAAAAGAAATAGAAAAAATAGATGAACTCAACATTGTTAGAGCAATTGGATGGATTTACATGTATCAACTTTTATGTATTTATGTATCATGCCCACAAAATTGTGCATGATACCTTACTATTTATAACTTTAACTTCAGAGTAAAGAGATCTGATAATGAAAGATATAAATTACATGTATAGTGTTGTGTAGTCGATTTTTTAATGTGTGATCTTGAGATGCATATATTATTCATGATACATTACTATTTCTAAAATATTTAGTAGATTTCTAAGTACTGTAATCCTACCTGATACATTAAAGTAATAAAGATTGCCCATAAAGTTTTTGGTTTTAGATCGATTTATTAGTGTTTGACTTTAGATCAACACATTGAGCCAAATCCTGTTTTCTGAAAACAAACAAAGGTACAGATTAAAAGGATAGGTGTAGAGACTCAATGGAAGTTATTTTAACAAATGGAGTTAAATGCGTCGGTAGAGGATTCTTTACATCGAAACTTCAGAAAGATAATTGACAAATTGTAATACGCTAGCATAATTCAAAATTCAAAATTTTTCTTCTCATTTTTCCATAAAACTCTCAATTTTTTAATCGAACTTGTCGAGAAATTGTACTAATACTACATGAACTTGTCGATCTTGTTGAGACATTTTGGAATCTAGGAAAGTGAAGTGAGGTATGAACGATACAAAGGTGATGGAATTGTTGTTGGTCAAAATATTGGATTTGTGAATCTCAAATCAGTCATTGCAACTGAATTAGAGATTGATAAGTTGAGGAAAAATTAGTAAATCGGATACATCTTTGATGTGAAGAAACAAGAGGCTGGATTTTCAATGTATATGGCATGAATTGATACAACATACAAAAAGGTTGAAGAGATACATAGCTTTGATGGATACATGTCTATGCGGTAATTGCTATGCATCATATACATTTAGTATAATTTTGAATTGAAGTATCATGCCTAAAACAATCGTGCATGATATATTACTATTTATGTGTCTTATTTTGTTTGAGAAATGTTGTATTTTATCTAAGAAAAATACAGTATACATGTAGAAATTTTTGGGGTGTTACATTTTTATTTTTATTAAATTTAAATGTATATATTTAGGTTTTCAATCAATATTATGCATAGATAAATAAAACATAAATTAAATATTGATATAATAATAACATGACGATTTAAATATAATTAAAAATATCAAATATAAAGTAACGATAATAAAAGTAAAATAAAATTAAATAATTACTATATATAAATAAATTTCTTAAATGAAACTTAACCAAACTTATAATTTATGTTAATTAATTCATAAGGAATGAATTGGTAAATATGTAAATATGAAAGAGATATTTTGGTCTTGAAAAAAATAATTGTTTTGCTTCTACTTTTTTTAAGAAGCGGAAATATTTAGCTTCTTCTTAACAACAGAAAAACTACTTATGCTTTCTTTTAAAAACAATTTTATTGATTTGCCAAATGTCTTGCTTTTAAAAAAACGTTTTTTTCCAAAAAAAATAAATGTTTTTCCCCTTTCAACAACAATGTCAAACACACTCTTAGTTTCATTAATGTACTACAACAATCTAGTCAGTTTTGGAATTCTGATTCTGATTATATTGTTATAATCCAGTACAAAGATGGATCATAATAAATTAACTATCTTTTACTTCAATAAGATTTTAGAAAATACTCCCTCTGTTTCATATTAGTTGTCCAAAATTATTTGTCAATTTACAAAATTAAGATAAAATTAATTAAAATTTCGTATTTTACCATTATAATTTATTAATTCAAAGTATAAACAAGTTTCTAGAGTTTCAAAAAAGTTCCGTAAGAGGTAAATTAATTAAAGTGTCCTTTTTATTTATGATTTCTTAAGAATTGTGTAAAAGAAAAAAAATTGACAACTAATAAAAAACAAACGATGTAAGAAAATAGAGTAAACTAGGAAAACAAAGATTGGTTATATTTTTACACAATGATTTTTTTTGTTTTTAAGAAAAATTATGATGTGAAAGTTACAAGTTGGATAGCGTTGATGTGCCAAGATTTGACATTTTTCCCAGTAGTAATATCTGAAATTTAATTATATTCAAAATAATTACAGTATTATTTTTTAATATCTTTGACAATGAACTAGAGAAGTATTTGCACACAAATAAATGGATTTGGATGATGAAAATCAAGACAAATATTTAATTAATAGAACAATAGACTTAACCATAACATAATTTTAGACACCCATCCTATCTGACTAAAATAAGAATAAAATAAAATAAAACAATAAACTTGCACTCTTAGACACCCATCTATCAAACAACATACATAAAATAAAATTTTAAGAAATATTTAAAACTTAATCCATTTTTAGACACCCATCGACCACCTAACAAAGAAGATCCACATAATTTTTTTTATCTCATTAAAGCCTCAAGTTCAAGTCCAAATCAGTTGGTTCTTCAGCTATGTTAACTAATTCATCTGCATTTGATGAAGTAGGAACATCCAATCGATTGATCAATGATCTGGTACAATCAACAATAGCTCCATTTGAACTTCCGATCATGTTTCTTCTTTCGATTTGTTGTCTGTCCATTATTGATGTTCTGCCTCTTATCATCGGTACAATTATGTTACTTTTTGTCATTTGTTGTCCATCAATTGGAAGTGCTCTATCCCTTCTTATAGGGTGGTCACGGTTCGAAGATGTTGTTGGCCTGATAACAACATTATCATTTCTCAGTAAGCTCCTCTGCTGTGGAGCCAGATGTTGAGTTGATGGAGGGTTTCCTGGTATAAAAGTACCAGATCCATAAACAGGAGACTGTAAGATGATATCTTGCTCAGACAATAATAGATGATTATTTTGTACATGATTCATGAATTGAAAATGAGTATGAAACATTCCATGGCATACTGGGCAATAAAGTAGGACATGGGAAGGTCTTAGAAATGGAGAAAAGTTAGCATTATTCATATTTGAAGTATGAAATATTTTCTCTAGAGAAAGAAATGATAGAGAGAAGTACCAACTATGCAATATAATTTTATAAAATGTGAAGAATATTTATAAGCTATTCAATATATAACCCCCCCACCCCCCCCCCCCCCATTCATTTCTATGTCTTCCATTTTTGCTATGGTAACAAAATCTTGTTTACAATTTAAATTGGAAGCTTATTTATTATTTTTCCTCCTAATTCATCATTTATATTTAAAGTAAATACACTTATGATTTTTCTTTCATTAGTGTATTACAACAATATGATTTCTTTTTGACTTTTGACTATTATATTGTAATATCTGACAAATCTTTGCTAACAATTTAAATTGGAAACTTAGTTATTTTTTTTCCTCCTGACATCATTTATATTCAAAGTGAATACCCCTTATGATTTTTCTTTCATTAGTTTATTATAACAATTTAATTTCTTTTTTACTTTTGACTATTACTATATTGTTATAATTCGGTACCACACAAAAAGAATTTTACTATATTAAAAATATGTATATTCAAATATAATAATTATTTTTCAAAAAGTTCAAGTGCCATTTTTGTGATGTACTTTCATCGAAAGCTCATTATTTCTTAGATATATATTTTTGTAATAATTGATAAGTATATAGGTGATACATGTGCATAGAAACTAGTTATTTAAAAAATAAAATACTAAAAATGTTATTTTTCAAGAGATAAAGCATACACCATAAAATAACGTTAGAGATCATTTGCACTAAATTTCACAAATATCAAGTATGCAAAAATTTATAGGCGATACACGTGCCATACATGTTACAATTAATTATTTTTAACATAAGAAGATGAGAAGAGTGTTTATGTTCAATCTAAGAAGAAGATTTTTCAAATCCTATCCCATATTTCCCTAGATCTTACCTTGCTCCGATTTTGTCTAAGATTGACCTAGCCTAGAATTTTCAACTCACTACTCCAAAAGCTTTCTTACCCACATTTTGTCATCATTGATTTATCCATAACGATCGAAAGGGTTGTTATAGTTTAGTGTCTTTAAGATACTGATGAAACTAATACATGCATATGAATTGGGAATGTATTGTTTTGTGTTGTCACATCGTAAGTCATAGATTTGGATGATGCTAATATCTATGGGTAGTAGTTAATGAACTAATGGTTGTTTGATTATAGTGAATGTAGTTAAAATTTAAGATGTAATGATGTGAAACTATTTTAATGTTCTTACATATGGTTTATTTAAACTCTCATCTTATATTTTAGATAATGATTTTTGGATGAATTTAATCACTACTAAATCATTTATTATTCTGACACAAAATGAAGTTGAAAGGTGTTACTCAATGCAGTCCATAGTGTTATGACTTTATGACAGTATCATTGAGCAAATATCCATAAAACTCGACGCCTAACTAAGCGTCAGTAGCTTAGTGCCTTATGAACATTGATTTGCCCTCGAGTAGCTGAACTAGGGGAACTCAAAACTAGCTACTAGGAAAAAAAGAGACAATGATACTAGATTAATAGCCATAAAACTCGATAGTATTATGATAGAGTAATTTGCCCTATAATATAATATCCATAAAGCTTCTTTGCTTTTGTTTCACAGATGCCCAACAATGATAACAATTTAGCATATAGTTTTTATAAGAGCAAACAATTTTGAGTCAGAGAAAGTAGATATGATGTCAATAACAACAAACGGGTCAATGTTTAGAAAGTTTACATTCTACAAACACATTGAATTTTTAGACCTTTAGATGACATCCATAAAAATATTCAAAAACAAAAACACAATTACATGTACATAGTTATTGCACTCAAATACAATGGTGACATCTACGACAAGCTCAGAGAGCTGGTGAGTAGGGAATGTCCCAATGAGAGATCTTATGTTTGAAATTTGTTTGTCACGACCCACACCGTCGTGATTGGCACCACACTAACTCTCCGGTGGGAGAACCATGCATTAATACTAATTAGCTAACCAAAATACTAAAACATTTAAGTTACGGAAGCAAGTTAAATGCTAAGGAAAGAAAATAGGGAGTTCCCATAAACTCCAAACAAAAGTCTAACAACTAAAACAAATGCGGAAATAACACCTAGAACCTGAAAGTCAATGTACCAAAACATCTAAAGTTCAACAAGTCTAAACAAGAAGAGGTAAAACTCCAAACTAACATAGGAATAACTAACTAGAAAGTCTAAGTCCGAAAATATGGACTTAAACGAAAGAGAACTCATGGCAGTCCGGAAGAACTGGCTCACCCTTGAATTCGAACAATCACTGATCTTCTAAGCGAGATCTGTCAATAGCCGCCTGAAGATGCCTTGTACTCAACAAAGAAAGAGCAACTGCAGTATCAGTACACAACCACAGTGTAATGGTAAGATCACACGCTATATTCCACTAAGTGCAACATACATAAGTCAATACAACATAATAATAGCATGCATACACCGAGCATATACAATATCAATATCATTTATGAACAACTATCAAGTTCACAATTCTTAATTACACAGTTATGTCAAGTCAATGGTCCTCTCATGGAACCCAAACCCAAACCGTTAGCATACCGGAACGTGGTACCCGATCTAATGATTATGCCACAACGTGGTTATCGATCCCATAATTATGCCGGAACATGGCAATCGATCCAAGTTAGTTGGAACGCAATACCCGATCCATTCAACAAGCCACAATCACAATCACAAAGTACATTCTTATAATCATACAATCAAGTCATGATTCATGGCATTCATCATTCATATATCCTCATTTACAATTAATGTGATCAATAATGCAAACATTCGCATACATACATGTATCATAATGAAGCAAGAACAAACATATATCACACAATCATAGAATCACAACCATCACCTACCTCGGAACAAGCTTGAAACCCCTAAGAAGCTTGATTCTTCCCTTTTCATATTCGTTTCGCTTGCTCTTGGTCTACAAACAATCATAATAACATGTAAATCAATAAACAATCACTAATTACCCGAATTACTAACCATTCTATCAACCCTAGATCATACCCATGATTCCAATCTCCAAATTAGGGCTTTTTCCACCATTATTTATCAAAACTCTCCCCCATCGATAATTACCCATAAGATTACGTTCTACAGATCGAAAAACGGATTCGGGGAGTGAAAATCTTACCTTTAGCCTCAATAATGGTGGAAAACCGTCAAGAAAATCCCTGGGTTCGTTCCTTAGCTCTCAAGTTCAAAAATTGCAGAATAAAGACGTTTTGGGGTTTATTTTTTACTTAAATCGCAATTGTCCCGCTATGGCGGCCCCGCCCTGGCGGCAGAAATCTCGCCTCAGCGGCTTGCACGGGACCAGTGAGTTGATTTAAGAACTCCAAACTCCCATTTCACAACACACCTTCATCCCATGCCACTCAGAAAATACCCGTTCATTCTACTCGCCCGAATTCAATTCTGTAAAGTCGAACGGATTCCTTAACGTCTTAGCTATCTATTCATGTGATCAAAATTATAATTAGATCACCCAATTACTACCAGATTTCCCTAGACTTTAGTGACTCCGATTTCTTCCAAATCTTGACTAGGTTGGGAAATTCCAAGTTACTACGAAAAAATTTTCCGACCCAAAATTTTTTTCCCCGTTAACTTTTCTATAACGACGAAACCCAGTGGTTACATTGTTGCATGCTTTCTTTCTTTGCCTCGGACTTAGTGTGAATATTCCTTGTCATCATAAAAATTACAATGTTAAAATTCCTAAGAGATGAATAAATACATACCTTTTTCAGAGTGCTACCAAATTTTGATAAAAGTGGTAAATAAACTAAACAATGAATAAATGTCGACCATTCTACGTTGTTATAAAAAATATTATATTTTTGTAGAATTAAAAGTAGATAAATACAAGATAATATAAAAAAACGTGAATATAGGTTAAACATACTATAATTACTCAAGCTCAAATGCTCAAGATTTTGATATTGCTAGAAGAGCAGGGTTCATATGTTAGAGCTCACTTCACATCAATAGAATTGTAAGCTTCCTTCTTCGTCTTAACTTGGAACTCCATTTTATATCTAGATCTTTTCAACTTCCAAAACTGAAAAATTAACCCAATATCAATTCGATCACCTATCCCCATAAATCATAAATAATATGCAGAATATACGAGAAGGGGAGGAATAAGAAAAACAATGTTATCTATCCCCACAAATCATAAATGATAGTATAATATACAAGAAGGGGAGAAATATGGAAAACACGCAAAACTCAAAATGATTATGAAGGTGGTTAGATATCTAGGTTACATGATCTAATAGATAAGACAATTAATGCTAAATCGATTTAAAAATTATAATTTTAAACGATGCAATACACACATATTTTACTGATTGTTGTGATTAGGGATGTTGTATGGGTAGGGGTAACTTTTTCTATAAGCTGAAAAAAATACTATATTTAATAACTACAGAACTTGTTGTTTGGTCATCAGAGTCAGGATTAAGAGTTTGGGGTTCTAAATTTTGTTAATAATCGTCAATCAATTTTGTTGGAAGTTCACAAAACATATATATTTAATTAATTTTCTAGTACAAGTATAGGTTATACGAAAAAGCTGCTGGATTCGTCCCAACCCATGAACCCCATCTAGCTCCGCCTCTGGCGTTGGTCATGTATATTTAATATATGCTAGACTTATGTATTTAAATTTCAAAGTACATAAATATCGCTAATGATGTTAGTTTCATTAATTAATGAAATAGAACAATCTAATCTGTTTTGGATTTCTAATTATGACTATATTATTGTAATTAAGTACACAGATGGATCCTACTAAAATAAGCATCTTAAACTTCAATTAGATATTAGAAAATAACTTCTCCATTCCATATTAGTTGTTCCAAATTGCTAATCAATTTACAAAATAAAGATATAATTAATTAATTTTTTTATTTTATAATTATAGTTAAATCTTTTTTTTGAAAGTGTAAACAAGTTTATAGAATATAAAAAAAGTTTCTTAAGAGGTAAATTATCCTTTTTATTTAAAATTTCTTAAGGGGTGTAAAAGAAAAAGTTGACAACTAATTTGGGATATCTGATATTTGTTATATTTTTATACAATTGATATTTTAAGAATTTATGATGTGAAAATTGCAAGGTAGAGAAGCGTTGATTGGCCGGAACTTGTCATTCTTGCCTAGTAATAGTATTTGAAATTAATTGTATTTTGAACAATTACAATTTTGTGTTCTAATATCTTCGACAAGGAAACAGAGAAGTATTTGCACGCAAATAAATAGAGTTGGATGATGGAAATCAAGACAAATATTTAATTAAAAAAATAGAATAATAGACTCTAACTATAAAATAATTTTAGACCCACACCCTATGTAGCGACCCTAAAAATAGATAGGTGAAACTAGAGCCTAACGTATGAATTTTTAAAGTTTAAGCATAAATTGGAGTTATGAAATTTTCCAAAATAAAAATTGGATTTTGCCTTAGTTTTATTTGGTAGGTCCATGTAGGCAAGGGGCGTTTTCGTAAATATTAATTTTAGTTAAATTAAGAAGTGGGTATATTTATTTTATTTCTAATAACTATATATGGTATTAAAACTTTTAAAAAGGTATTGTTTTAATTCATTCTTCAAAAAAAAAAAA
>NC_064287.1:3397004-3575903 GCF_019186545.1 Solanum stenotomum | reverse complement strand
CCCTAGTATGTTTTCACGTTTATGTCTAAGATGGCTAAGAGACTTAATATTCCGCTTGTGTACTTTTGAATGATGTCTTAAAAGTGACCTTTGAGTCTTATGGGATTTTATTTAAAGAGTTTTTAATTCCGCACTATTTTACATATCTAATGTGATGAATGCTAAGGGCTTGTATGAGACCTCCGAGAGGTCGAATACGCATGTTACGACTTGGGGATGCTCTCAGGTCGTGACACCCTATCTAACATAAATAAAAATAAAATAAAACAAAAACAACAAACTTAGACTTTTAGACACCCTTCTACAAGACAAACATATATAAAATAAAATTTTAAAAAATACTTCAAATAAAAAAAAAATTAGACACCCGTCTTACAAAGCAGATCCACATATTTTTTTCTCTAATTAAAGCCTCAAGTTCAAGTCCAAATCAGTTTGTTCTTCGACTATGTTAACTAGCTCATCTGCATTTGATGAAATAGGAACATCCAATCGATTGATCAATGGTGTGGTACAATCAATAATAGCCTCATTTGAACTTTCAACTATGTTCCCTCTTTCCATTTGTTGTCTATCCATTATTGGTGTTATACCCCTTCTAATCGATACAAACATGTTTCTTCGTGCCATTTGTTGCCTATCGATTGGTATTGCTTTGCCCCTACTGATTGGGTGGTTAAGATTTGAAGATGGTGTTGGCAGGATGATAATATTATTGTTTCTTCTTGGTCTAATGTTTCGTGGGGCCGCGGGTTGAGTTGATAGAGGATTTCCTCGTAAAAAAGTACCAGATGCATATATTGATTTGTATATGATTTATGAATTCGGAATGAGTATGAAACATTCCATAGCATAGGGGGCAAGAAAATAGGATAGGAGAAGGTCTTAAAAATGGAGAAAAGTTAGCGTTATGCATATTTGATATATGAAATACAATTTTTTCCTCTAAAGTAAGAAATGGTAGAGAGAAGTACCAACTATGCAATATAATTCAATGAAATGTAAGAAACATTTATAAGTTGTTCATTGTATGATCTCCCCTTCATTTATGTGTCTTCTAAATAGATCTGGATCCTAAAAATAATAATGCTTTGGAATAAGCATGAGTAATCAAATGAAATAATTTGGAAATCTAGTTAATTTTCTCCCTTAATTTATATGTTTTCCATTTTTGCAGTGGTCAATTCAAAATAATGTTGCAGTAAGTGACAAAACTTTGCTAACAATATAAATTGGAAACATAGTTATTTTTTTTCCTAATTAATCATCTATATTCAAAGAAAATACCCGTTGTGATTATTTTTCATTAGTTAATTACAACAATTTGATTTCTTTTTTCTTTTGACTATTTTTATGTTGTTATAATTTGTACTATACAAAATAGATCCTACTAAATTCAAAAATTATTTATATGCTAATAAAATAATTATTTATTTAGAAAATAGTATTGACGATAAAGTTGAAGATGATACAATCTCTTTAGAACCAGTTACGTGTAAGGAAACACTTATCGCATTTAGAACTCTTCACAATTTTATGGTGTAGTTCGAAAAGACAACAATGAAACATTTGGATGCAATAAGAAAAGTTTGAGATAAGCTTCAACTAGATTTAAATTTTAATAAAAAATAGAACACAAAGAATCATATTTCACTAAAATTGTCTTATATATATATTTGCATTTTTAAAGAAATATTAATTTATAATATTAATTGGACCATATATTTATGTAAGGGTCTTCTGAAAATATATATCTTATTATCTTATCAAAATATGTGATTTTTTTCCATTGTCCCAAGGATCGGAAGAAAATATTATCTCGGGGGGGGGGGGGGGGGGGGGNATTTACTGATTATTAATTTAGTAAAGTTTTACTGTATTTTATAGTGAATGTAGTTATAATTTAAGATGTAATGATGTGAAACTATGTTAATGTTCTTACATATGATTTATTTGAACTCTCATCTTATTTTTTAAATTATGATTTTTGAACGGATTGAACCACCACTGAATCAGTCATTGATCTGACACAATGAAAGGCGTCACCCAATGTAGTCCATAGTATTATGAATTTATAATCAATATCATTGAACAAATATCCATAAAACTCGATATAAAATAGATTAAAAATAGAATAATAGACTCTAACCATAAAATAATTTTAGACACACACCCTATCTAACCAAAATAAGAATAAAATAAAATAAAACAACAAACTTAGACTCTTAGAAACCTTTCTATCAGACAAACATATATGAAATAATTTTTTTAAAAATATTTCAAACAAAACAAACTTTTAGACACCCGTCTTACAAAGAAGATCCACATATTTGTTTCTCTAATTAAAGCCTCAATTTCAAGTCCAAATCAATTTGTTCTTCAACTATGTTAACTAACTCATCTGCATTTGATGAAATAGGAACATCCAATTGATTGATTAATGGTGTGGTACGATCGACAATAGCCTCCCTTGAACTTTCAACCTTGTTCCTTCTTTCCATCGGTTGTCTATTCAATATTGGTGGTATACCCCTTTTGATCGGTACAAACATGTTTCTTTGTGCCAATTGTTGTCTGTCGATTGGTAGTGCTCTGCCCCTATTGATGATTGGGTGGTTAAGATTTGAAGATGGTGTTGGCAGGATAACAATATTATCGTTTCTCTCTGGTCTAACATTTCGTGGGGCCGCGAGTTGAGTTGATAGAGGATTTCCTGATAAAAAAATACCAGATGCATATACAAAAGAATGTAGAATGATGTTTAGCTCAGATGATAATGGATGAGTAATTTGTATATGATTTAATAATCCGGAATAAGTATGAATCATTCCATTGCATACGGGGCAAAAAAGTAGGATTGGAGAAGGTCTTAAAAATGGAGAAAAGTTAGTGTTATGCATATTTGATGATATTTTTTTTCCTCAAAAGTAAGAAATGGTAAAGAGAAATACCAACTATGCAATATAATTCAATGAAATGTAAGGAACATTTATAGGCACTTCATTTATGTGTCTTCCAATTTTGCAATGGTAAGTTCCAGATATTGTTGCAATAAGTGACAACTTTGCTACCAAATGATTTGGAAATCTAGTTAATTCTCTCCCTTAATTTATATGTTTTCCATTTTGAAGTGGTAAACCAAATCTAGTCAGTTTTCTCCCTTCATTTATATGTTTTCCATTTTTGAAGCGGTAAATTCAATATAATGTTTCAGTAAGTGACAAAACTTTGCTAACAATTTAAATTGGAAACATAGTTATTTTTTTCCCTAATTCATCATCTATATTCAAAGAAAATACCCCTTTTGTTTTTTTTTTTCATTAGTTAATTACAACAATTTGATTTCTTTTTTACTTTTGACTATTTTTATATTGAAATAATTTGTATTGTATAGAATAGATCCTAGTAAATTCAAAAATTATTTATAGGCTAATATAATAATTATTATTCAAAAAATTTAACTGGAATTTTTCGTAATGTACTTTCATCGAATGTTCATTATTTTTAGATATATATTTTTGTAATAATTGGAAGTATTACCCTTATTTATAAGTGAACAAGAAAAGGACTAACACAACATCAAATAGTTGTACTGAAAGAAACAAAAATTGTATCATAAATTTGCATTTTCTTGCTTACACGTGTATGTATTTAAATTCAATGTCCTTCAATTTTCCTTTTTCTGGCAGACACGTAGTAACATCCTTATTTGTTTTTTATCTCTCTCTTCTCTGTAAAAAAAAATTGATGCAATCCTTTGCTCCAAATTTGCTGAAGTTCTCTTGAAGAAGTGAGTGTCTAAAATTGATGCATTCCTTGAAGAAGGTTGGTCAAAGAGCTCTTTGCATTTTTCCTTTTATTCGTCAGTTTATTTTTTTGAAATTTTGATAGGTCGAGATTGAACCGGATTATGTGCAGAAAGTCCCGTACTGCTAATTTAGTACTTCTCTTAATAATTTATTCCAGTGTTTGCTCATCAATTTTCATGTATGTCTCTTAATTGCCGTTTAAAGTTTCTTGAATTTTGTATTCTGTTCAAGGTTACTGCATGTGAGTGTTTCACCAATTCTTGCTCATATTTTCTAAAAATTGGAAGCATTACAGGGGAAATAGTTGCTTCTAATCTCATTCCTACTGCGTGGTGTTGTTATGTATTAAGGTTTCAATACCATGTTAAGCAGAATTGCACTGTAGATATTATTATAGTGAACGGTGGAATTATATGAATGTCCGCTTTCTCATGTAAAATTTTTTTAAGAGCTCGATGACTACTTATACTGAAACAAAGTTTGTTCATCTCGAGAAGTACTTGAACTACTTATAATGATTACTTACAGTTCAACAAATGTTCAACATAACTTTTGAGTTCACTTTCACCGCGTATTACAATTGATGAACATGAGTAGGATGTTTATAAATTTATATGTAGGTAGCTTCTATTTGGAAGAGGCAAATCACAATGCACAAAAATGTAAGTGATATTATTAAGCCCTGTAGAACTAACTCTTCTATTAAGACTTTCAAAATTTGAAAAGACTATAATGCTTTTAGATTTGAACCTAAAGCTTGATCATGCTCCAAAGGTGTGAGTTTTGCAAATCTTTTAAGGCTTCGACTTTGACAGAAGAGATGAAATCTATCTTTTGGAGTAAAATTTGTCAAATTAGATTCATGAAATACTACCATCTTTTAGTTGCGGCCTTATAGACCATTCTAGTGATTTAGTGTTTGATGATTGTCTAAGAAAAACTTTATGTTTGTTATTTATTTACAAATCGTACATTATTTTAATTGAATTGATCTTTGATTATATGAATATGTTCTGATTCATGAGATAGTATAGAGAGTGAATCATAAGGATAACTTTCTTGCATCCTCCGTATGCCAAACAATCGTTGCCAAGGATTAGTATATAAAGAGAACATTGATGAGTGAATTGCACTTTATTTTTCTAATTTTGAATCAATAAAGGCCATTAAGCACCTACATCGGAGCTAACCTATTGAACAGAAACTATCTGATAGCATAAATTTCTTTGTACTCAAACGTGACAATATTAAAGAAGACAATAAGCTAGCGTAGGATTCAGTTCTTGAATTTATCACTTTTAACATATGTATGCTCTCTAATATGTTCCAAGATCTTTGAGTTACCAGAAGCTACATAATGCAAATTACCATTTGCAACCTTCTCTTTTTTTTTTTGTTTGGCTTTTAGCTTCTTTACAACTTCGGCACATTTTACTTTTTAGTAAATATTTAAGCTTTTCCTTATCCGTCATCTATTTTAATTTATTTTTCCCTTTTTTTCAGTGCCTAAGGATGACACAAGCAAACCCTGCAAGGTAACTTCCTTCTTGGGTTTTAAGGTTGGAATGAACCACATTGTGAGAGAAGTTGAAAAATTTGTATCAAGTAAAATCACTCTTTCATTTATAGCATTTCAGTGTAGTATTCATATTTTCAGCATAGATATTATCATTTAGACTCTGGCTTCAACAAATTGTACAAAAAACTATCAAATTTGTACAAAAGAAGGCTAAAGGAGGATAGAGCCGAGGATTTACTGGAATACGTAAAGAAAAAATAAAGAACAATAAAAAGAGTAAAGAGGGAGACACGATCATTGTTCAAAAAAGGTAGTTACCTGAAAGTTCCATCTTTCATAGTTTTGTCTATGAATAAGTGAATGGGCATATAGAAGATACTCCAACTAATTTTGGATTGTGGCACATTTGGTTGATTAAACTCACCTAATTAAATACAAGTAATTAACCTTAATGTATTATATCCAATCTTCAAGCCCATTAACTATCTTTTTGAATGTTTGATTAAAATATTTGCATTCTGAGTTATTTTAGTTTTAAGCTTCATGGCAAAATTTATTGATGACTCAAAACACTTTGGCCCCTAGATTGATCTTCATCTTGCTCCTCTTTGACGAACTACTTGATTACTTTTAGTCTTTAGATATGCTAGAGGAGTGAGTCCATTTTTGTGAGACTGACCTTTTCATTCAGTTTTCACCTATGTTGTTCGGACTCTTCAAAAATGGCAATGGGTGCATGTTAGATTCTCCAAAAGTAGTGTATATTTGAAGAATGTGAAACGGGTGCGGCATCGAAGGGTAGATAAACAACTTCAATTTTAATATGCCTTTTGCTTCAACAGTCCTTGCCAATCTAACATGAGTGTTTTCTTTGCTTTCATATAATTGAGATAGGAAACACTCATTTGCTTGGAGTATCAAGTTTTGTAGGATTCTTTTTCATAATTTCTCAGAAATATGTAATTCTCAACCGATTATCTACTTGTGTCCTTGGAATCTTTTCTTCTTTCTAATTTCCTATTGTATTGAAAATAGGTGCAACTTGAACCAATTTTTTTTTATCTATGGGAATAGGAAAATGGGAATATTACATGGTGTCCACTTCATAACTTCACAGACACTCATCAAATTTTATTTTTGGGAATTGGCAAGAGAGAGTTACATGTGAATGAGTGTAAAATTAGCTAACGAGGATATAACAAGACATGTTGAGATGGTTTGAAAAGCATTCCAAGTAAGTTGCCCTCGATACGAAGTTGCTTAAAACTGTCCATATATCCTCTCTTGCTTTTGAGCCCCTCTATGTTTCACTTCGCCTGAGATTCTTTTTCGTAGTAGCAACAACTCTTTAGATCTACAAAAAATGTTGGACACAGAGAAGTTTGCTTTTCGAGTTGAGATCAATCAGCTTCTTGGTCTTATTATCAACACTTTCTACCGCTACAAGGAGATCTTTATCCGTCAACTCAACAACAATTCTTCAGTTGCAAGTCCAGAGTGTTTTTTTTTTTTTGTGTTCTCTTTGTATATTATTACGTCATCATCTAAGATACTGTAGTTTCACGCTCTCTGTGATTTTGAAATTTGACTATTTTAGAGCAATCTTAGTGTTTTTTATTGTTTTCGTAGATAGCATAATGTGGTCTTCTAGAGTACTGTGGTGCCATTGATTTATATGATTTTTTAATTTGATTATTTAAGAGCAATCTGAGGACTTTTATTGTATTTATGAATAGCTTAATTTGATCGTCTAGGATACTTTATAGCCATCATTTTTAGTGATTTGTAATTTGATTATTATTTTTCTTGAGGTTGTTTATATGTGTTGTTTTCGTGGATAGTTTAATGTGATCTTTTAGGATATCGTAGTGTCATCGCTCTCTATGATTTTGCAATTTGATTATTTATAGAACAGTTGAGTTTCTATTTGAAAGTTTTTTATTTGTATTGTCTTCGTATCTGCTAGGATACTGAACTGTCAAGGCTCGCAGAGATTTTGAAATGTAATTATTTTAGAGTAGTACGAGTTTTTTTTTGATGTTTTTATCTGTATTATATTTGTGGACAGCTTGATGTGATCGTGTGGGTCACTGTGGTTTCATTGCCCTCTGTAATTTTGAAATTTGATTAGTTTAGAGCAACTATGTGACATTCATAAATTAGTCAGATATCATCCTGAAACTTAGTTGATTAGAGTGAGCTTGATTTGTGGTTTGTGTCTTCTAGATCTCTACTCTGAACATAGATATTATCTATAGTGTTAGTATATCATTTTGCAGATAATATATTGTAGTTTCATCGCTCTCTATGACTTTGAAATTAGAGTAATTTAGAGTAGTTGTATCATATCACACAATCCATATATCAGGCAATCTTTGCATGTTTTGATGTTCATTTGAAATCACCTGATTCATTGTTCTCAATGCGGGAAACTGGATCATTCAATGTCTGCTTTGTCATCATAATATTTAGCTGATAAGAGTGAGCTCTATGTAGTTTCCTATTTGCCCTATTTTTGCTCAAACAAGGTAGTGCGAAAACTTGCTTGGTTTGTGTCTTTTAAAGCTCTAGAGTGGACAACAGTTTACTCTTTGTGATACTAAAAGAAACTCAGTCAATGAGTACTTTGCAGATGAATTAAAGATGGTGAACTTAATTGCAAAAGTATTAGAAGATATGAGCTTTCCTCGGATGGAGTAGATAAACGATTTCAATTTTAAAATGCCTTCATCTTCAACACTCCTACTAATCTATAACATGATTATTTATTTTGCTTTCAGGTACTATGGAGACAGGCAACACTCCTTTGCTTGAAAAATCTGCAATTCTCAATGGGTTGTTTGCTTATGTCCTTGAAATCTTTTCTTTTTTTCTCATTCTTTTTTATACTGGAAATATGTGCAAATTGAACAAATCCACTTTGTCTTTGCGAGTAAAAATATGGGAGCATTTACATGGTGTCCACTTTGTAATTTCACAACACTCATCAAATTTTACTTTTCGGAATTGGCAAAGAGAGAGGTACATGTTAATGGGTGTAAAATTATCTGGCGAGGCTAATCAAGACATGTTGGAATGGTTCGGAAAGCATTTCAAGTAAGTTGCTCTCAATGTGATTATCTTCTTCGCTGCTTTGAATAGGTTCTGAATGTATAATTATGTTATTGCACCGTGCATTTGGTGCTAATAATTTAGTACATTTACAGTTAACACATTTTTCATGTCTTTCATAGATCTTTACATAGTTTTGTGAGTGCAAAATCAGCTTGACCACAAATAATAGTTATTTGACCATGATGGTAGTAATATATGTGTTACACTTTACAGGACTTTTGCGCTAGCATTGGAAGGAGCTATAATTTAAAAGAACATAAAAATTGAAATATAGAAATTCACTGATCTTGATCAAATGTTGATGATAAATATTTATCCCAAAAGCTAAACTTACTGTTTTTACCCAATGAAAGGAATAAGGGGGAAAAAGTTTACAGAGTCGATGAATCAATTGTAGATAAACTAAAAACTCGATGGAATGCATATATTTATTGCTGCTCCATGTATGAATAGGTTATAATTATAGATAAATTAAAAACTCCGTGGAAAACATATATTTATTTCTGCTTCATTATGAATAGGTTGTGTTGTCATACGGGCATCTTGAACTGCAAGTGTTGGAGATTTTCTATCTTAGATATATTTGCATTTTTAAAGAAATATTAATTGGACCATATATTTATATAAGGATCTTCTGAAAATATATTATCTTATTATCTTATCAAAATATGTGATTTTTTCTATTGTCCCAAGTCAGGATCGGAGGAAAATATTATCTTAGGGAGGATTTTAATTAACCGATTATTAGTTTAGTGAAGTTTTACTGCATTTTATAGTGAATGTAGTTATAATTTAAGATGTAATGATGTGAAATTATTTTAATGTTCTTACATATGATTTATTTATTTGAACTCTCATCTTATTTTTTAGATTATGATTTTTGGACGGATTGAATCACTACTGAATCAGTCATTGATCTGAAACAAATGAAAGACGTCACCCAATGTAGTCCATAGTATTATGAATTTATGATCAATATCATTGAACAAATCTCCATAAAACTCAATATACAATAGATTAAAAATAGAATAATAGACTTTAACCATAAAATAATTTTAGACACACACCCTATCTAACCAAAATAAGAATGAAATAAAACAAAACAACCAACTTAGACTCTTTGACACCCTTCTATCAGACAAACATATATGAAATAAAATTTTAACAAAAACTTCAAACAAAACAAACTTTTAGACACCCGTCTTACAAAGAAGATCCACATATTTGTTTCTCTAATTATAGCCTCAATTTCAAGTCCAAATCAGTTTGTTCTTCGGCTATGTTAACTAACTCATCTGCATTTGATGAAATAGGAACATCCAATTGATTGATCAATGGTGTGGTACGATCAACAATAGCCTCCCTTGAACTTTCAACCTTGTTCCTTCTTTCCATCGGTTGTGTATCCATTATTGGTGTTATACCCCATCTGATCGGTACAAACATGTTTCTTTGTGCCAATTGTTGTCTATCGATTGGTAGTGCTCTGCCCCTATTAATTATTGGATGGTTAAGATTTGAAGATGGAGTTGGCAGGATAACAATATTATCGTTTCTTTCTGGTCTAATATTTCTTGGGGCTGCGAGTTGAGTTGATAGAGGATTTCCTGGTAAAAAAGTACCAGATGCATATACAGAAGAATGTAGAATGATGTTTAGCTCAGATGATAATGGATGAGTAATTTGTATATGATTTATGAATCCGGAATAAGTATGAAACATTCCATTGCATACAGGGCAAAAAAGTAGGATAGGAGAAGGTCTTAAAAATGGAGAAAAGTTAGCGTTATGCATATTTGATGATATTTTTTTCCTTAAAAGTAAGAAATGGTAAAGAGAAATACCAACTATGCAATATAATTCAATGAAATGTAAGGAACATTTATAGGCACTTCATTTATGTGTCTTCCAATTTTGCAATGGTAAGTTGCAAATATTGTTGCAATGATAACTTTGCTACCAAATTGATTTGGAAATCTAGTTAATGTTCTCCCTTAATTTATATGTTTTCCATTTTTGAAGTGGTAAACCAAATCTAGTTAGTTTTCTCCCTTCATTTATATGTTTTCCATTTTTGAAATGGTAAATTCAATATAATGTTGCAGTAAGTGACTAAACTTTGCTAACAATTTAAATTGGAAACATAGTTATTTTTTTCCCTAATTCATCGTCTATATTCAAAGAAAATACCCCTTTTGTTTTTTTTTCATTAGTTAATTACAACAATTTGATTTCTTTTTTACTTTTGACTATTTTTATATTGTAATAATTTGTATTGTATAGAATAGATCCTAGTAAATTCAAAAATTATTTATAGGCTAATATAATAATTATTTATTCAAAAAATTTAAGTGGAATTTTTCGTAATGTACTTTCACTGAATGTCCATTATTTTTAGATATATATTTTTGTAATAATTGATAAGTATACAATGATACACGTGCAAAAAAAATAATTACTTAAAACAAAAATACAACTAAGAATATTTACTTTTCGAGAGAAAAAGTATACACCGTTAAAATAACGTATTTATATATCGTTTGAACTAAATCTCACTAAATCAAGTATACAAAATTTTATAGGTGTCACATTTGCGAGACGTGTTACTATTAATTACTTTAAACATAAGAAGATGAGAATAGTGTTTATTTTTTAATAGATAAAATGTACATCATAAAGCAACATCTCTAAAGTGAATTTAAGGGTTTAGGAATAAGTAAACAACTTAACTTAGCTAGGGTCCTTTTAGCCCCCTCCCCCCTTCCCCCCTCCAAACTCATTTTTTCTATATTTTCATGCATTTTTTGTGCCAGGTGGCCTTTTCAACGAGATAAATTGGTTGGCTGCGTTGTATAACAGGCATGTAAATATTTTATTATTTTAAAAATAAAATAATTTTCTTATATTAACTATCTTATGTTAAAACTAAGTTAATACATATAACCTTTTTTTAAAAAAAAAAATGACTTGTAGCTAAACCCTTTTATATCATTTTTTACCTTCATTGATCGTTTTTCTCTTTATTTCTATTGATTATATTTATTCTTTTTTATTTTCTTACCTTTTCTTTTGATTTGATTTCAAATTTACATTCAAAGTCTTGTATTTAAAATAGTTAATTTTGTCCGGATATCAAAATAAGTGTAACGACCCAAACCATCGTTATTTATGAAAGAAAAAACATCGGGAGAATTGGACTCCACCATCCCGCCAGGGTGGAAGCGCTCTAGCGGGCCAGGGAGCTCCAAGGCGGGATTGTTGGGGGAAGAACTTAAATGACACGAAACCTTATTTTCTCCTCTTACCCAAAACACCAAAAGGAGGCGAGGATCAGCCCAGAAAACCCTCAAAAGGCTGCTCTAGGCTTGGGAAGGAAGGAGAAAGAGATTTCTAGCGTAAGGATGTCGATAGCTTGCGGATTTCCGATCAAATCCACCATCACGAGGTTTAGAAACCAGGATTGGAGCCATAATCTCGTGCAGTTGCTTGACGCCCAGGTAGGCTAGGTTTGTTTAATTGAGTAGACTTCAATCCATGTTCACTGCGTGGTATGTTGATAATTCATAGTAGAATTCATGCGTAGGCCTTCGTGCACCGAAAAAGGGATGATTGTTTATATTCTATCAATTGTTGAATAAGATGGAATTCATAGAAAGAAGCCTTGTCCTATGGAATAGGTTTAGAGGTTGTTCGATTCTGGTTTTGGTGTTGTGTCTGCTTGTTGTTGTTGGTTCCATGTTTGGGTACATGAATGGTATAAGAGAACATGACTCGAATGATAATCAAAGGACTAATTATAGTTAATTACATGCCATGAACCTATTACTTGATTGTATAATATTGAGTATTGTTGTTTATGGATGTGATTGTGACTGTGGTTGTGTTGACTTGGATTGGGTGTCACGTTCCGACACATACATTGGATCGAATGTCACGTTTCGACACGTATATTGGATCGGGTGTCACGTTCCGATACACTAATTGGGATCGGGTGCCACGTTCTGATACACTAACAATCTGAGTATGGGTTCTATGAGAGAACCATTGATTTGTCGTATCTAGTTGTTATTGAGAATGTGGAATTGTACATTGCTCTGAAATGATGTCTAAATCGTATTTATGTATAACTACTTTAATGTGTTGTGCTTATTTGTGATATATCTTGTTATTGAATGAAATGTGAATGGCCAGGTTCAAATCGGAATAAGATAGGGTAAGTGGAGACCAAGGGTTTCCATGTGTTATTGTGTATTACTTTAGAGGGATTGTCTATGCTCTTAAAAGTGGAGAAGTGGGGAGGTGGTTGTGTCGCAAATGTTAGGTAGTTGGGCCATACCTGGAAGGGGATTCGTTTTAAAAGGTTAGCGACCCTTGATAGCATGTACTATGGGGTCAAGGGTTGAGTGGTGATGGAGAAGGAATAAGGGTATGTTGTGAGCGTGGTTGGCCGGGTTGGTAGTGGTTACATCCGGAACCTCTCAAAGAGGTAGAATGGTTAAGTTATGATCAAAAGTGGAGCGAGTAAGGGGTTAGAGTCAAGAGTGCTAGTATGTTTTAAAGCATTTGGAATTGGTAAGGGCATAAGGATATGAAGGTGGAGGAATGAACAGTATTATTGCATGTTTCCTACTAGTTGATTTTTCTTATATTATGCGGTGGGTATCGAGTTGACCGATGATGCCTACAAGTACGTGTGGTTTGTACTGATACTACTCTTGTTATGCCTTTCTAGGATAGTTGGTTGTAGGGTCAGTGATGTTTCATAGGTGAAGACGAAGACAATGTCCAACAACTTTTATTTTTCCTTCTGTATGGTGGAAGCTGCGTCATGTATTAATTATGTATACCTTGTAATCTGAGTAGTTCTTGTACCTGTTTAGACTAGATCCGTGGGGAAGTTTACTTTACAAGTTAACTTTGAATCATATATGAAAACACTTTATTTATAAAACTTCATGAAGTTCCTTTTATCTACAGTTTTCTTAAATTTCCGCATTTTAAAAACGTTTGGGAATCGAGGGATTAGGTGTTAGAATAGGTACCCGCACGGCCCGGTGGGTTGGGTCGTGACAATACATGAAAAAAATCAAACAAAACATTTAAAAATTTGACATGGACCCTTCAACCACCCAAGTTTGTTGTGTTTGTACACACTCGCCTACTGCGTGTGTAAATATTATTTTATTTAAAAAAAATATATTATCTTATTATCTTATCAAAATATGTGATTTTTTTCATTGTCTCAAGTCAGGATCGGAGGAAAATATTATCTTAGGGAGGGTTTTAATTAACCGATTATTAATTTAGTGAAGTTTTACTGTATTTTATAGTGAATGTAGTTATAATTTAAGATATAATGATGTGAAACTATTTTAATGTTCTTACATATGATTTATTTGAACTCTCATCTTATTTTTTAGATTATGATTTTTGGACGGATTGAATCACTACTGAATCAGTCATTGATCTGAAACAAATGAAAGACGTCACCCTAATGTAGTCCATAGTATTATGAATTTATGATCAATATTAGGGGTGTTCATGATTTGGATAAAAATCGATCCAAACCGAAAAATCAAACCAAACTGATTTAATTTGGGTTTTGGTTTGGTTTGGATTTAGGTTGCTAAGAACCGATAGTATTTGGTTTGGTTATGGTTTTGTTCAAAAAAATCGAAGAAATAACCAAACCGAACCAACAAGTTATATACATAAATTTTATTATTATACATACATAATATATTATATTCATAAACAATTTTAAAGATTTTATATATGTTTCATCAAAATTTATTTATAATTTACTTATGAAAGAAAAAATGTCCAAGGTGAAAACATTTTTCTTATTGGTTTCATGTATATGAGCGTCTATGGAAATTCTTTGTGAGTCTGAAAATGTCATTATCTCTTCCTTTTATGCCAAAATAGTGAATTTTGAAGTTTTATTCAGTAAATTCAATGATCAAAAGTTCTATAATGCCAGTCATTCTAACTATTTTTTTGTTTGAATGGATTGCTGTCACTTTTTCCACGTTTTGAATGAATTATTTCTTTTATTTTTATGTATGGTTAATAACCAAATAACCGAACCAAACCAAACTAAAACCGAAAACAACCAAACCGATAAATGTATATTATATTTGGTTTGGTTTGATTTTGATAATTTTAAAACCGATTAAGTTGATTTGGTTTTGGTTTTGACCAATAACCGACCCAAACCAAATCGTGAACACCCCTAATCAATATCATTGAACAAATATCCATAAAACTCGATATACAATAGATTAAAAATAGAATAATAGACTTTAACCATAAAATAATTTTAGACACACACCCTATCTAACCAAAATAAGAATAAAATAAAATAAAACAAAACAACAAACTTAGACTCTTTGACACCCTTCTATCAGACAAACATAAATGAAATAAAATTTTAACAAAAACTTCAAACAAAACAAACTTTTAGACACCCGTCTTACAAAGAAGATCCACATATTTGTTTCTCTAATTAAGGCCTCAATTGCAAGTCCAAATCAGTTTGTTCTTCAACTATTTTAACTAACTCATCTGCAATTGATGAAATAGGAACATCCA
This sequence comes from Solanum stenotomum, assembly GCF_019186545.1. Taxonomy (NCBI): domain Eukaryota; kingdom Viridiplantae; phylum Streptophyta; class Magnoliopsida; order Solanales; family Solanaceae; genus Solanum; species Solanum stenotomum. The sequence goes on along the minus strand of NC_064287.1, from coordinate 3,560,867 downwards.
ATTGATTGATCAATGGTGTGGTACGATCAACAATAGCCTCCCTTGAACTTTCAACCTTGTTCCTTCTTTCCATCTGTTGTCTATCCATTATTGATGTTATACGCCTTCTGATCGGTACAAACATGTTTCTTTGTGCCAATTGTTGTCTATCGATTGGTAGTGCTCTACCCCTATTAATTATTGGGTGGTTAAGATTTGAAGATGGTGTTGGCAGGATAACAATATTATCGCTTCTTTCTGGTCTAACATTTCGTGGGGCCGCGAGTTGAGTTGATAGAGAATTTCCTGGTAAAAAAGTACCAGATGCATATACAGAAGAATGTAGAATGATGTTTAGCTCAGATGATAATGGATGTGTAATATGTATATGATTTATGAATCCGGAATAAGTATGAAACATTCCATTGCATACGGAGCAAAAGAGTAGGATAGGAGAAGGTCTTAAAAATGGAGAAAAGTTAGCGTTATGCATATTTGATGATATTTTTTTTCCCTCTAAAGTAAGAAATAGTAGAGAAAAATATCAACTATACCGTATAATTCAATGAAATGTAAGGAACATTTATAGGCACTTCATTTATGTGTCTTCCAATTTTGCAATGGTAAGTTCCAGATATTGTTGCAATAAGTGACAACTTTGCTACCAAATTGATTTGGAAATCTAGTTAATTTTCTCCCTTCATTTATATGTTTTCCATTTTTGAAGTGGTAAATTCAAAATAATGTTGCAGTAAGTGACAAAACTTTGCTAACAATTTAAATTGGAAACATAGTTTTTTTTTTCCTAATTCATCATCTACACTCCTAAAACTAGATAATTGCCCACGTTTAAAATTACTTCCTAAAGACTAGGACAAACCTAACGTATAACAAAACTCTAATTTACTAAACTGAATTTTCAAAACTAACGGGTTTGTTGTTTTGAAAAGAATAGTAAAAATAGTAATAGATGATATTGAATCAAGATGATAATTGATAACTTATCTTAGGAGGCTAAGCCCTATTTGTTTGCATTGATATTAAGATATATCTTAATACATGTTCGAATGATTAAGATAGTGCATATAAATTTAAACAAATGATTGAGACTCTAATTCTTTAAACACCTAAATGTGAATAATTTATTTATTGGTATGCACTTCAAATTAAAAATAATAATTAAATCCTCCTTAGAAAATAAATTATTATTTGAAAAAAATAAAACATTAATGTTCGCTAGTGATGATTGAGATGATTTGTAGTAGTAGTGAGGATGGTGCTAGTGAGTATTAATAGTGAAGTTGATAGTCGTGATACATGAGATGGTGTTCTATTGACTAGTGCGATGATGACGATTAATTGTGATGATGGTTGTGGTAATAATGATAACGAAGTTAATTGATGTTAGTAATTAATGATTGGAGATGATAATCAAAGAATATGTGATGATTGATAATGATATTGATGATAGTTGATGGCGATACTATTTGTATATAATATTAGAACTTGACTCATTCAAGTTTAAAATTAGTATTAGAACTCTCTCTGTGCACGAATAACATTAATAATACCATATAAAAGTTGTAGCCTGTCAAACTTTTTCAAGATTAAAAGTTTTTTTTTTAAAAAAAGTTGAGGTGTTTGCCTGTTTGGCTAAGCTTTTAGGAGGAATAAAAGTTTCTAAGTGAAGTAAGAATTATTTTTGAGAAACGATTTTTTGAGAAACTCAAAAAAATCATTTTTTCCTGAAGTACTATTTAAAATAAATTGATTTTAAAAGTTTTGAAACTTTTTAAAAAATTGATCAAATAATTACTATTCAACATTAAAATATTTTTCAAATAAATTAGCCAAACCACAAATTAATTTACAAAACAATTTTTTTCTTTGGAAAACCTTTCAGAATAATTTCAAAAAAAAATCTAAAATTACTAGCTCATTCTGACTGCTAGGTGCTTCACAATCAAATGGCATCTGTCTCTTTCAAAAGTGAAAAAAAATAATTGTTAAATTCAAAAGGTTAGGTAGAATTTATTCATTAAAAGATTAATGATGGGGGATTATTTAGGTATAGCATAATATTAGAGAATTAAAATCCTTTTTGAAAACCAAAAATGAGAGGAAAAGAATATGCGTGTTGGTACAATATACTCCAAACATATTGTATAAGTAAAATTGAAATATAATATATTAGATTGGAAAAAGAAAATGTAGGATCCAACCTTGTATGAATTTTAAAATTGTCAAAAGATGAAATAAAAGGAAAAAAGCGAATGCAAAGGAACAACCTTATACTTTTCTCATTTTTATAAATTATAGTATTTGTTTTATTCATGTATAGTAAATTACAATTTTTTCCCTTTCTCTAATTCTTTGTCGTTACTCTTCCGTTTCAATTTATTTGTCTTACTTTCATTTTTTGTCAGTTACAATAAAAAATATCTCTTTTCTATTTTACCAACTTTCTAATTTTTACTTTTCACGTTATATGTTTTAGACTACAAGATTACAAGGTATGATAGTACATGTTAAATCTTTCATTTAAGAAGATAAGATTCAAAAGTTTTCTTTACTTTTATTAAACTTTATGTCAAGTCAAAACAGGTTAAACAAAATTAAAATCGAGGGAGTATTTTTAAGTAATATTGGTTCCTCANGAATGCCACATAAGTATTTCCATGGTTTTGGGGAATTTGACGATGTTTTTGCCAGTAGCGGTACAGATGACTTCATATACATACAGAGTTATGGAGCACCTGCTCTTCTTGTTTTTGATGTTGAGCAGAAAATGTGGACGTGGTGTCAAAAATGTCCTGGGAAAAAGAGGCTTCCCCTTCAGCTCTTTACTGGTTTTTGATTGGAGCCAAGGCTTGAAATGGTTCCATAATTCTTCTTTAGAAAATATACTTTCTTCTCATATCTTTTGAATTTTTGGTTTACCCTTTTCTTTCCATTTATTGCTCTTGGTACAAAGGTCTATGAAAAGTTCTATACATGTATAGTCAAGTGAGGTTTCTAATTTATCAAATGAGAATATAGTCAAGTGAGTGATCAGGAGGTCATGGGTTCAAGCCTTGGAAATAGTCTCTAGGAGAAATGCAAGGTAAGACTGTGTACAATACGTCCTTGTGGTCGGGAGCTTTAGTGGATCGGATCGGATTGCCTTTTTTTTATGCCCGGTATAGTTGATAAACAGAATGAAAGTTCTTCTCATTTGGAATAGTTATAACCACTCTTTTGTTTGTTTTATTCCAATTTCATTTCAACCATCAAACAATAGTGGAGCCAAGATTTTTATTAAAGGAATTCAGAATATAAAGAGGTAAACACATGCAAAATAAACAAGGACTTGTACCAATTTTCTGAAATCTCTAATAATTTTGGCACCTGAAATTAGGGGTCTACAGAATCGAATCGAAAATCAAATTAAATCATAAATCGAGTCAAATCGAAAAATAAATCCGACTAATGGTTTAGTTTGACATGTTTGACATTGAAAAAAATTCCGATTATACTTGGGTTGGTTTGGTTTCAATATAAAAAAGTCAACCTGAAACCAAACCAACCCGACATTATATATATAATTTTTAAAATTTATTTTATACATAAAAGTATGATGTAATTTCCAAAATATTGCTTATACGTTTTCATAATTTTATCTTTTTAACATATTTTTTCATATATTTTGAGACTTAACTTTGAATGATTCAATAAAGGTTATAGTCCATAGATATTAGTCACTCTAATAAAGCTCAATTCAAAATCAAATCAATACTAATGCTAACAAAAAAAAATCAACACTAAGAATGACAATAATGTTGAAAAAAATTTCTTTAGTTTTACATTCGTTTAGACATTTAAAATACATAAACAAATTTTAATTTTTCTTTAATATTTAATCATGTAATTAATACTTAATAGACTTATTTTAGCATGATTTAGTACTTTTAAATTAGGATCATTTTCATTATAACTTATCAATTTGCAATATTTATTTTATACGATATCATTATTATTTTTTAATGAATATTTTTGTGTCATCACTCATCTCATATTTGTGTTATTTTCTTTAGAACACCTTAGAGAGTTGTATTTTGATTGAACTAAAGAAATATTTGGAGCACAAGTTAAGTATATGTTTGTATGAATACTTCACCGGAAAAATCCAAAAATCTGAAAAAATATCTGAGGTTTATTTGTTTGGTTTGATTTAAAAATTCGACACAAATGATTTGGTTTGGTATTTGAAAAACCCGAACCAACCCGAAAAGCCCGAGTTTAATAAATTTGATTTGGTTTATAAATTTAAAAATTTGACACAAATAATTTGATTTGATATTTAAAAAACCCGAACCAACGACTGATCATGTACACCCTTACCTGAAATACAATGGGAAAGATGAAAACACAAAAGTAATAAAGTGATTAAATGAGTTAGAGCTCACTTCATAACAACAAAATCATATGACTTTTTCGAATTCCTTTCTACATCAAGATCTTTTCCATTTTTAAACCCTCAAAACTAAAAGACTCACCCAATATCCATTCGATCACCTCTTAAATCGGGTTACCTATTCCCGCAGGTCTTAAATGATATACAAAAGTTACGAGAAGGGGAAAAATAAGAAAAACATGTAGAAAACATAAAAAAGGACCATGAGGATCGTTACATATCTAGGTTACACGATTTAATAGATTAGAAAATGCTAGATTGATAAAAAAGAATTGATATTTTGAAATGAAGCAATCTACACTTATTTTACTGATTGACATGATGCACACATGCAACACATGTATAATTAAATTGACGCCAGATTTAGAAATTGGTGGTATTTTAGGTGCCATGTTAGGGTACTTTACTTAAACACTTGGCTCTATATTTTAGGCAACTCATTTTTTTTAAATTAAAAATAATTTATATCTAAGCTATATTTAAAATTATATTATTGAGTAATAATATACCTTACCATAACACGTTGATAATTGAATGATTTGATATTTAATTTTTTGTTAAATTTGTGAAGCTATATTGTCGAAGAGGAAAATGATGCATATTATTAATTGAAGATTATATGTATTTAACTCAAATTATAATTAATTATATAACTAAAATAAAATTTATCAATAACTAAAAGTGCTAATGCTTCCATAAATTGTTTATAACAAGAAAATGATTCACATTAACATGGTCATTTGCATTTTTTTCTCCTATTTTGTATTCCGCTTTAATTTATATCTTTCATATTTATAGACTTTTTGAAGTCATTTGTTATTTGCAATGGTAAGTCTAAAATAAGTAAACTAACATGCTGCAACAGACTTGAAAAAAAAATCATGTTGTTCTTTCTAAGTAAAGTAAACATACTTTTTAAAAAATGATGTTTTATCTCTAACTCTATTCACTTCACAAAAAAAATATGCTTAGTGTGATGGATAAAGAAAATAATTTTGGAATAAGTTTTTAGAACTCCTTAATTCTTTATTTGGTTACAAAGTGTGGAATAACTTATCTCAGGATTAATATTTATGACTTAGATAAATTATCTCTACTTGTAGGTGGAATACTAATCCCATGATAACTAATCCAGGGATAAAAATGTAAAATAACAAAAGTACCTCCTTAAACCCTCTTTTATAAATAAATAACTTATTCTTAGAGAGTATTTTTGTAAACAAACAACTTATTCTTAGAAATTATGTCATGCATATTTGACAAACCAAACAACCAATAAAAAATAATCTCAACATAACTAATTTTGTGATAACTTATTACATCATAATTAACCTCAACATAACTTGTCTTTAAACCAAACAACCCCTGAGTTCATTAACTTAGAAAATAAATATTTCCTCTCTAAGTCAATTAAACACTTCCTTAAATANTTCACAGTTTTTTTAGTAGTGTCTCAACATAACTAATTTTGTCATAACTTATTACATCATAATTAACCTCAACATAACTTGTCTTTAAACCAAACAACCCCTAAGTTCATTAACTTAGAAAATAAATATTTCCTCTCTAAGTCAATTAAACACTTCCTTAAATAACTACAAAATCTGTTGTTTGGTCATCTAATTTAATGTAAACAATTTAAGAATCTCATAGTGTAAAGAACAAATTATATCATATCCCCATTCTTTTTGTAATTACAATAATTCCTTAAATTTTGTACCTTCCGGATACATAAGTCACCATATGGATACATTACTTCTAATACAATAAGTATCAATCTGTTACACTAAAATAGGAAATAAAAACTGAAAATCTACTTGTACACTAAATGTCAAATTCGAACTCTCGCTGATTCTGCAGAGTAAAAGAAAGGGAAAAAGTAGAAGAACACAACCTTGTTAGAGCAATTGGATGGATTTACATGTATCAACTTTTATGTATTTATGTATCATGCCCATAAAATTGTGCATGATACCTTACTATCTATAACTTTAACTTCAGAGTAAAAAGATCTGATAAAGAAAGATATGAAATTACATGTATTGTGTTGTGTAGTCGATTTTTTAATTTGTGATCTCGAGATGCATATATTACTCATGATACATTACTATTTCTAAAATATTTAGTAGATTTCTAAGTATTGTAATTCTACCGGATACATTAAAGTAGTAAAGATTGTCCATAAAGTACTTGGTTTTAGATCGATATATTAGTGTTTGGTTTTAGATCAATACATTTAGCCAAATCCTATTTTCTGAGAACAAACAAAGGTTCAGAAAAAAAGGATAGGTGCAGAAACTCAATGAAAGCTATTTTAACAAATGGAGTTAAATGCGTTGTTAGAGGACTCTTTACATTGAAACTTTAGAAAGATAATTGACAAATTGTAATACGTTAGCATAATTCAAAATTCAAATTTTTTCTTCTCATTCTTCCATAAAACTCTCAATTTTTGAATCGAACTTGTTGACAAATTGTACTAATACCACATGAACTTGTCGAGACATTTCGAAAACTAGGAAAGTGAAGTGAGGTATGAATGATACAAAAGTGATGAAATTGTTGTTGGTCAAAATATTGGTTTTGTGAATCTTAAATCAGTCATTGCAACTGAATTAGAGATTGATAAGTTGAGGAAAAATTTGTAAATCAAATACATCGTTGAGATGAAGAAACAAGAGCCTGAATTTTCAATGTATCTGGCATGCATTGATACAACATACAAAAAGGTTGAAGAGATACATAGCTTTGATGGATACATGTTTGTGTGGTAATTGCTATGTATCATATACATTTAGTATAAATTTGAATTGACGTATCTGCCTAAAAAAGTAGTGCATGATATATTACTATTTGTGTGTCTTATTTTGTTTGAGAAATACTGTATTTTATATATAAAAAAATACAGTATACATGTAATTATTCCAAATAGAATCTGTTTGTGTGTGATACATAACACATTGGTGTTCACTTGGTATGTATATGTGTCACGACCCAGACCGTCATGAATAGCACCCACCCTAACCCTTCAGTGGGAGAGCCACTACTACAACCCAACTACATAACCAAACGAAAACTAGGACATTGAAATATATGGAAGTAGGTTTAAATGTCTAAAGAAAATTGAAGTTCCCATAAACTCCGAAAGTTAATAAAACCATTACCAAAACATTTGCGGAAAACAATGCCTAGAACCTGAAAGTCTATGTACCAAAAAATCTAAAGTGCAACAAATCTAAGAAAAGGGTACAACCCCAACCAAACATAGGAAGTATCTAAACAATAGTCTGAGTCCGAAGAGAATGGACTAAACGAAATGAAGGACTCCATGCAGCCTGAAAGAACTGGCTCACCCTTGAAATCCGGTCTCGATCACTGATCTCCTAACTGAGGTCTATCAATAGCCGCCTGAAGATGCCCTGTACTCAACAACGAACGAGCAAGTGCAGTATCAGTACACAACCACAGTGTACTGGTAGGATCACGCAGCTATCCCCATAAGTGAAACATATATAAGCAATCACAACAAATCAAGCATAACATATACAACATATATATATATATATATATATATATATATATATAGACACACACACACCAGTTATCATTTCAGGAGCAATGTACAATTCCACATTCTCAATAACAAGTAGATATAACAATTCAATGGTCCTTTCATGGAATCCATACCCAAACTGTTAGTGTGCCGGACGTGACACCCGATCCCAATTAGTGTGTCGAAATGTGACACTTGATCCAATATATGTGTCAGAACGTGACACCTGATCTAATGTATGTGTCGGAACGTGACACCCGATCCAATCAACACAACCACAATCACATTCACGCTCATAATGTACATCCATACTCATAATCATACAATCAAGTGTTGAATCATGACATACATTTGTTCTTTCATACTCATTTTATTAGGTTTTACCAACAGTGCTTCATTCACATACATACATGCATTACAATGAAGCAATCACCAACATACATCACACAAACAAAAAATCAAACCATCACCTACCTCGAAACCAAGCTTGAATCCCCCTAAGGCACTTGAATCTTCCCTTTCAGGATTCTTTCTGTTTGTTCGTGGTCTGAAAACAACAATTTAAAGCAAGGATCAATAAATTAAGGTCTAATTACCTGAATTATAACAAACCCAATAACCCAAGACCAAACCCATGATCCTAAAGTGCAACTAGGGCTTTTTCCCACCATCAAATTCAGTCCAAAACCCTCCCCAAACAATAATTACCCACGAATCTAAGTTTTACAGATCGAAAAATGGATTAGGGGAGTAAAATCCTTACATTTATCACCAAAAGTCTTGGAAAACTATCGAGAACTCGTTCTGGGTCATCTCGTAACTCTTAAGAACGAAGTTTGCAGAAAAATAACATTTTTGAGGTTTTTCCCCGACTTAATTCGCGATTGAGCCGCTACGGCGGACCCCATCCCATCAGAACGGTCCTGCCCTGGCGGAATAATCCTGCCACAGCTACTTACACGGAGACAGAACCTCGGAATTTGAGTTCTAAACCCCCATTTCACAACACACCTTCAACCCTTGACGTTCAAAAACTACACGTTCACGCTAAGATCAGTTTCGGGAGTTCTACTGACCCGAATTCGATTCTGTAAAGTCGTACGGGCTCCTTAACGTCTCAGTTATCCACTCATGTAATCAAAATCACTATTAAATTTCTCATTCATTACCAGATTTCCCTAGACCTCACATGACTCAGATTTTGTCCAAATCTGAACTAGGCAAGGAATTTTTAAGTCACTACCCAAAATTTTTTGGCCTAAATTATTTCTCCATTGGCTTTTCTATAACGTCGGGATCAGGTCGTTACAATATGATACATGTAATAAAGTCTTAAAACTATTGAATTTGATATATATATATATATCATGTATCATGCACATATCAATTAATTTGATACACAATGCTTTCGCTATAGAACATTAGGGTTTATGTTTCAAGTGTATTTATTAGGTAATATGTACAGACACATAGCCTTCTAGTTGAATAATTTTGAGTGTATGTATCTGGTAGTAAAAGATTGCCACTGATATGTATAATATACCTATTGTTGAATCTGATACGCATTGCTATAGTTATAGAACATTATGATTTATTTATCAAGATTGAAGATACATTATATAACTTGATACATGTAAATGATACATTAGGTATTGTTTATGTATCAAGTAATTTATATTGAATATGATAAACACTAATCGAAGATTCAACAACGTTAGAGTTATGTATCAATACCTTCAATATGAACAAGATACATTGCATAAAACAAAAGGTTATTGAGCGGTGATGTATCATATTAGAAATAATACTAACAAAGACTAATTTAAGAATAAAAAAAATAAACGAAATATATTGAAAATCAGTATCTTTGATAGTGATGGTCGTGTAATGACAGATTCAACATTTTTCCTCCTTTTTTGGAGAGTTTTCTCAATAGTAGATTTAGAACTCGAGCAAGCATCCTTCTTCGACTTCTCCAATCTCAAATTCTTTATGAATAATTGATTGTTTCTTTGTTTAGATCTATTTTATATAAAATCTTCATCGTCAGAATCAAATATACGACATACATTATCATTAGTGGTTGAAACTATTTGGGCAATCTCAATACTAAAAGATGGAGCTTTATCCATATATATAAAAAATTTATAGATGGAAATCTAAAAAGAATTAAAAAGATTTATATTGATGAACTTGAAAGAAAAAAACGATTGAAGAAGATGAAAAAGAACTACATCTTCAATAACCTACCATTGATGGAAAGAAAATATTTGAAATTCAAAAGTGGAGTGATTGAGGTAACTGATAATACAATGGAGTAATTTTAGGAGTGAAGAAACAGAAGAAATATCATGTATTTGAGGTTGTTCTAAGCTATGTTGTGCGAACTCTTCATATTTGCAGGCGAACCCGTCTCGACGCGACACTGGTGCGGGCGCGGGCGCGGGGTGCGTGTCGGATTCGGTCAATTCGATCCGGACACTTTGACCAAGCCGAGAAAAGATTTGGGGAAGAGAAAATCAGTTTTCGATGACGTAAAGAGGACGAAGCTTGAAAAAGTACAGAGAAGAAAAGAAAGAAGAGAAAATCAGTTTCCGGCGACGTAAAGAGGACAAAGCTTGAAAAAGTACAAAGAAGAGAAAATCAGTTTTCGGCAACGTAAAGAGGACAAAGCTTGAAAAAGTACAGAGAAGAGAAGAAAGAAGAGAAAATCAGTTTCCGGCGACGGCGACGTAAAGAGGACAAAGTTGAAAAAGTACAGAGAAGAGAAGAAAGAAGAGTTTTTTCTTGAAAAAGTAAAGGAAATACAGAGTCTTGTTTTTTATTTTTCTTGAAAATATATGTACACAATTACATACACCCCTCTTGAAAAAAAGAAAGCTCAAAAAGTCTTCCAAGTACAATAGCGTCAGAAAGATGACATCCCATCAGCCATCAACTAGTCCAAAAAAAATTTCATTCTCACCAACTTACATGTATAAAGAAAATAGGAAAAGAGACGTTAGAAAAAAGTTTTTTTTTTCAGTTGGAAATACTATATATATATATATATATATATATAAAGAGAGAAAATGAAATGAAGAAATATTACAATTTACATGTATAAAGAAAATAGGAAAAGAGACGTTAGAAAATGAGAGAAGGGAACAATATTTTGAAAGATAAATATTTTGTTCATATAAATAGGACGAGTTGGATTGAAGAATGGGATCTAACAATATTATAGAGATTTTTATTTGAAAGGTGCTTTATGTGTAAATATTTACTTGCATGAAATAATTACTGATTAATATTACTATTAATATGTAAATATTTTTAAATATATGCTAATAATTTACATTAAATTTGAATCGAATTCTAATTTGGATTTATTTTTTTANNTGAGAGAAGGGAACAATATTTTGAAAGATAAATATTTTGTTCATATAAATAGGACTAGTTGGATTGAAAAATGGGATCTAACAATATTATAGAGATTTTTATTTGAAAGGTGCTTTATGTGTAAATATTTACTTGCATGAAATAATTACTGATTAATATTACTATTAATATGTAAATATTTTTAAATATATGCTAATAATTTACATTAAATTTGAATCGAATTCTAATTTGGATTTATTTTTTTATTTTTTTTTGGATTAATATTTATATTGATTGATTTCTTGTTTTGGTTTTGGATTCTAGAAAAAAGAAGAAGGGAGAAACCGAAAAAAACCAAATTATATATATAATTGCAAATATAACTTTGATTATGTTTCTAATTATTTACATAACCAAATAATAGAACCGAAAAAATTCAAATCGAAAAGAGAAAAATCAACCCAAACCAAATATAAGTATGATATATATATATATATATATAGTTTCACGCACAGTATCATATACAAACCAAGGATCATGTCTCTCTAGATCACTTAATTCTTCCTATCAATACAAGCGCTTTAAGGATCCCATCTTACTAGATCTTTTGATTCTTTCAATCATTACAAGCTTCGAACTATCGAAATACTAGAAATATATATAGATATATATAGTTTCACGCACAATATCATATCCAGATCAAGGAACATGTCTCGCTAGATCACTTAATTCTTCCTATCTACGCTTTAAGGATCCAGTCTTACTAGATCTTTTGATTCATTCAATCAATACAAGCTTCGAACTATCGAAATACTAGAAAAAAAAAATATATATATATATTATAAATAGCTTCACGTACAATGTCATATCCAGATCAAGGATCATGTCTCGCTAGATCATTTAATTCTTCACATCAATGCAAGCGCTTTAAGGATCCCGTCTTACTAGATCTTTTGATTCTTTCTATCAATACAAGCTTCGAACTATCGAAATACTAGAAATATAAGTATGATATATATATAGTTTCACGCACAAGATCACTTAATTCTTAGATAAAAACATTATATCCAAACGATCTCACATAAATTAAAATTAGATAAAATAATTTTATTTCTATTAGAACTATAAAAACAATTCAAATTAAAATAGTAAAAATATATGTACACAATACATACACCCCTCTTGAAAAAAAGAAAGCTCAAAAAGTCTTCCAAGTAGAGCAGCATCAGAAAGTTGACATCCCATCAGCCATCAACTAGTCCAAAAATCTTTTCATTCTCACCAACTTTTCCCTCCTAAAACCAAAAACACCATTGTTTCTTCTTTGTTTTTCATTCAAGTTTACTGTAAGCAAAAGAAAAATTCATCTACCTTTGTTTAACAAGATGGCATCAAGTAGTTAAAAAGGAAAAGATTTTATGAGACCTACAAAAAGTGTTGGAGTAGATTTTGATGATAAACCTCTATGGAATCAGGTGAAAGTTATTTCGATTGCTCCAAATGGGGGTGGGAATAGAGTATGGTCTTGTAACTATTGCAATAAAATAGTTACGGGATCATATAATAGGGTGAAAGCACATCTTTTGAAATTATCGGGTCATGATGTTCAAATATATAAAGAAAGTAGTGGTGATGTATATGCGACTTTGAAGATGGAGCATGAACAAGCCGAAAGAAAAAGAACCGTTGTTCAAGTTGAAGCAAGAAAAAAAGTTGATTATATATCACTTTCGAAGAGGACTGATTTAATTCAACAAAAAAAAAAGAGTTCGAGTAGTGGAGCTATAGAAAAATCATTCGGCATCTATGAGATAAATACGGCCGACAAATTAGCCGCTAGAATGTTCTACGCATCAGGTTTATCGTTCAACTTTGCAAACTCTCCTTATTTTAAAAAATATTCTAAGTTTCTAGCCCAAAATTCCATTCCCGGTTATATTCCCCCATCATATAATAGATTGAGGACGACTCTTTTAGCTCAAGAAAAAACACATATTGATAGAAAGTTGCAACCAATTAAAGGTACATGGAAAAAGAAAGGATTGTCGATTTGTTCGGATGGATGGTCCAATACTAAAAGACGACCTTTGATCAATATAATGGCATCATCTAGTGGAGGTCCGATGTTTTTAAATTCAATCAATTCTAGTGGAATCGTAAAAGATGGTGAATATATTGCTAACTTATTTATTGAAGCAATAGAAAATGTAGGTTCAAACAATGTTGTTCAAGTTATTACGGATAATGCAAGTAATATGAAACTTGCCGGTACTATTGTGGAGCAAAAATATCCTCATATATTTTGGACTCCCTGTGTTGTTCATTGTTTGAATCTAGCTTTGAAAAATATGTGCCAACCTTCGGAAAAATCACCTCACTTTATTAATTGTAGATGGATTTTAGAGTTACTTAGTGAAGTGAGTAATTTGAAGAACTTTGTTGTGAACAATGACTTGGCACATGCACTTTTTCAAAAATATTCGAATTTGTGTTTGTTGAAGGTTGGTGAAACAAGATTTGCCTCACACATCATTATGACCACCCGAATTCGCAAAGTGAAATCTTCTTTGGAGAAAATGGTCATGGATGATGGATGGAAGAATTATAAGGGGGATAAGGGGATTGAAGCCAAAACACGTGAAATAAAATTCCTTATAATGAATGATGAAAAATGGGATAGTATTGATTATTTCTTGAAATTTACGGAACCAATTATTGATATGCTAAGAAGTTCCGATATTGATGGTCCAAAATTACATCTCATCTATGATATGTGGGACTCAATGATTGAGAAGGTCAAGAAAGTCATCTTTGAGCATGAGGGGAAAGATCTCATTTTCGGTCAATTAATTTTTTTTGATACTATTCATGATATTCTTGTGGCTAGGTGGAACAAAAGTAACACACCTCTACATTGTATGGCACATTCTTTGGTTCCCAAATATTATCATGAATCATGGCTTCAAGGAGAGAATGGAATTCGAAAGCTTGCTCCTAATGAAGATAGTGAAATTTCATGATTGAATAGAGTCAAGTGCCTTCAAAGGTATTTTAAAGATTCTAATGAAATGAAACAAGTCTCATTGGAGTATGGATCCTTTTGTAGCGGAAGTGGCTATTTTAGTGAGCCTCATGTGATTGAGGCTATGATGTATGAAGATCTCTTTCTTGGTGGGCAAATCGTGGGGTCTCGGCTCCACTTTTGCAACAATTAGCTTACAAGTTGCTTACTCAACCGGCTTCTTCCTCTTGTTGTGAAAGAAATTGGAGTACATATTCTTTGATTCACAATATCAAGAGAAATAAGTTAGCAACTTTAAGAGCCGAAGATTTAATGTTGGTACATTATAATCTCCGGTTGTTGTCTCGCAAGAAAGAGAAATATATAAATGGGCCAAGCAAATATTGGGATGTTGGTATGTCTATATTTTCTTTATTATTTTCTTCAATTATTTATTTAGTGATTTTTTTCTTTTTATATAAAATCTTTTAATAAATTTATTATTTTTAATTTATTTTAGGTGGAGATCAGTTTGATATTGATGAGACAACTAATGATCTAACCGAGCTTTCAATAGATGAACCTCATATTGAAGGTGTGATATTTGAGGGAGAGTTTGAAGATTTGGAAGAAGTTGAAGAAGATGTGGAAGATGTGGAAGAGATAGCTAACTTAATTAAATAACTTGATAATTGACAATATTTTGTTGTTATGTTAATTTTAAGTTATGGATTAAGTTGAGATGATCTCTTGATTTTTGTTAAATAGTATGTTTTACACTTTTACTTGGTGTATTGAATATTGATTAGTAATTATGAATATCTAAAGTATAAATTATAGGAACCACATATTATAAGTACTAAATGACATCCTATCCCTTCTAGTTTTCTATTTACCAAAAATCCCTTAAAAATGATGTTTGCGGGATACATAGCGTTGTGCACGGGATACATTAGGTTTGATACATTCCACATAGCGGGATACATAGCATTGTGTACGAGATACATTAGGCTTGATACATTCCACATAGCAGGATACATAGCGTTGTGCACGGGATACATAGCGTTTGATACATTCCACATAGCGGGATGCATAGCATTGTGCACGGGATACATGCGGGATACATAGGTAAATAAGAGATTTTTGAAATTTTGAAATAAGTAGGGATAAATGGATATCAAGGTAAGTAAAGGAGTGTAGTTAAGTAATTTATCCATATCTAAATTGTGGATAAATATCTTTGTGTATATCTTAAATTTTAATAATTGCAGTATTTTCACTTTCAGTTTGTTTCAAGAGTTACTATCCATGTTCTAAGGTTAGTTCTTCTTTTCAATTTTTATTGATTCTTTTAGTTATATTTATTCTATTATAATTTGTAAATGCTTTTAATGTTTAGTTTCTATCTTTTTGTGTCTTTGTAGGAAGAATGGAAGAGTAATCTCATCTTGACGAATGGAAGATTGAATTCTACAAAATACATGTAAGTTTATCACAACATATCTCTCAAATTTAGAATATCTTCATAACTAGATTTTTATAATATTGCAAAAAATTAGCCGTATCACCTCACCCGTATCCATACTCGGATTCGCACCCACGAATCTTAAAATTTGGATTTTGCCGAATCCGACTCTCGGATTTGCATCCGTCTCGGATACCCGCACCCGAGTCCGAGCAACTTAGGTTCTAAGTGATGTATCCAGAAAGGAGATAATGTGAGAGAAAAAAAGGATTTTGTAATTTTTTGAAATGGTAGGAAATAATAGAAAATATGATAAATAATGATGTGTAGATAGGTAATTTTTCCATATTTAATACCCTAAGCTTACTAATTTAAAGTTCAAAGTAAATATACTTAATAATTATAGAGCCTGTTTGACATTGTTGCTAAAATTTGTTTATTTTTAGAAGCACTTTTTTGAAATAGTTTTTTAGAAAAGTGTTTTTGAAAAGAAAACAATTTGTGTCTAACTAATTCATTTGAAAAGTCTTGGCAAGCAAATTGTGTTTGACTGTTTTTTTAAGGGAAAAGGGTCAAAAATACCCCTCAACTTCGTTTTATTGGTTGACTATGCCCCTACCGTTAAAGTGAAGTTAATTTTGCCCATACCGTTACTAATTTCACCATATATGCCCCTTATTTGACGGAAAGCCCCAAATCAACTCAAATTAACCCGATTTCAATTGAAATTACCCAATTGTCTATTTTAACCCAAATCCGACCCGCTATACTAAAGAAACTCATACCAATTAAATCCCTAGTTCATGTCTTCTCCTCCTTAGCACCACTTTCCCGATTTTCCCTCCCAAAATAACGAAATAAATTCACAAGATTTCAAACCCCTTTTTTTTTTATGCAAGAAAGGAAAACATTTTCATTATCACTGAATCAGTATTCATAAATACAACAACCAAATCCATTAACTAATATCATACATCAAGCGCACAGGCACATGGATTATCAACGGTGATCTCGTCGAGTTCCACTTACCGCCGAAGGTCGGAAAAGTGTAAAGAAGGGGAGCATTACGGACCCAATGCCTCTAGTGCCACCGCCCACCAGTGACAAGGGCATTCATGCCATTAAGGGACCATCGATTGGCTTTTCCGGCACTTTGAATTGAGCTGCACTTCTTCATCCATGACCTTATTGTTATACAATTTCTGGGTTTTGGAATTTGAAATTTGAACTTGACAGAAGCAGTGTGTGAAATCAAGACGGATTCCCACATATTTTTCCCGATTTCCCTTTGTTTTCCAATACTTTCGAAAATATGGTCACTTAACCGCCGTGATTTTCAAACTCAAATTTTGAAATATCATTGGATACAATTTTCCGGCGGCGGAGGGTAATTCCTCCTGAAATTGGCAAAGATAATCCTGAATCATTGAGTAATTGCATAGCTTCCATGGAAATTGATTTGAGCTACTGATTTCTGAGATGTTTGATTGAAGAAATCAAGAATCAAACCAATCCCAAAAATTCTAATAAAAATAATAAAATGAAATAAAAGAGGAACTGAAAGAAGAAGCAGTAGTATTGAGGTTGGAAGCTAAGAAATGGTTTCTTTAAAGTGTTCTTTTGAGAATGGGTAAGAGAAATGAGTTAAATGTATTCAGAGGAGTCGGGGCATGGGTTTATTTACAGATAAAGAAACAAAAAGAGAAAATCGGGTTTGGATTAGAGATGAAGAAGATGAAGGAGATGAAGAATATTAGAGAGATGGGTTTGGGTTTTAATTTGGTATTAATTCATTTGGCTTAGTGGGTCGGGTTTGGATTGAAAAGAGAAAATCGGGTTATTTTAATTAAAATTGAACAATTTGAGTTGATTTGGGGCTTTCCGTCAAATGAGGGGCATATATGGTGAAATTAGTAACGGTAGGGGCAAAATTAACTTCACTTTAACGGTAGGGGCATAGTCAACCAATAAAACGAAGTTGAGGGGTATTTTTGACCCTTTTCCTTTTTTTAAAGTACTTTTAAGTGTCAAATTGCAAATATCAATGTATTTGTAATATTAAAATTATTTTATAGAGAAAAAATATTTTAAATATCTACTATAAAATTTTTGATCAATTTTTTTGTCACGACCCGAGCCTACACCCTGGATGTGGTCGGCACTCGAGAATCATTGTCGGCCCCCAAAGCGAACCCTCATCCTGGTTGGCTACAAGCGGAAGACTAACTCATGCATACACAAACATCAAACTGAAAGAAATGCTAAATCAACAGTGTAATAAATCTCAAAACTCTCTGAATGTACTGAGTATAAAATATAAATTTTAAATAAAACATCTCAAACTGAAAGACTCTCCAAAACTATCTATCTATGAAGCCTCTACTATACAAAGATGGGTGTCGAAACAAGACCTACGACTCCTCAAGAGAACTACTACTAACAACTCATAAAATTGGAGTCCTCTAGAAGCCAGGAGGTCTTACTCAAAAGCTGACGACCAGATGAAGTGATCTTGACAGACTCTTGTTGAGGATCCTAAGAACATGTATCTGCATCATTAAAGATGCAGGTCGAATGACATCAGTATATTGAATGTACGAGTATGTAATATAGCTGAATAACAAATAACTGAATGAAAGGACTACAATAGATATAGATATATACTCAACTGAATGTAAATAAATAAAAAAGTGAAATCATTAAAACTTTACAAAAGTACTTACTCATCTCTGAAATCAACATATTAAGTGATATAATAAAAATACACTTTTAAATCTATTTGGGAGATTCACTAACCGACAACTATCACTATGAGCTGCGTGATGATACAACTGTCAGGACCCAAGTCTACAACCTGGACGTGGCCGGCACTGAGAACCATTGTTGGTCCCTAAGCGAACCCTCATCTTGGCTGACTATAAGCGGAAGTCTAACTCAAGCATACAAAAGCTTAAAACTGAATAAATTCAATAACTCAAATACTCAACTTTAAAATAAACTGAACAATACTTAATATATGAACTCAAAGTTTGTAAAAACAACTCAAAGAAGATACATATTGAAACTACTCAACCTAGTCTATCTATGAAGCCTCTACTATTACAGAAGGATATCGGAATAAAATCCACGACATCTCAAAACCTACTAACTACAAGGTAAAGGTGAAGTCCTTCAGAATATAAGAAGGCTCACCAAAGCTGATTGGAACTACAAGTGGTATCAACGAAGCTTCTGTTAATGACCCAGAATACCTGTATCTGCATCATAAAACGATGCTGGCCATATGGCGTCAGTACATTGAATGTACAAGCATGTAAGGGGAATTCTAAATCATAAACATAAGCTTGGACTGCTGGAAAATAAACATACTTACCTCTTCTCAACTCACTCAACTCAACTTAACTCAACTCAATGAAATATAGTTCAACTCAACTCAGAGAAATAGGGCTCAACTCAACAATAAGATACTCAACTCTGTGAAACATAGTTCAACTTTGGATACTCAAGGATAAAGCAATAATACAAGATGCAATATCTGGAAAGATTTTAAAATGATAGATAATAAATCAGTTGTATACAAAAATACAATAATAACTCAATTGTATGAAAATACAATAATAACTCTGTTTGTATGTAAAGATACATAATAGCTCTGTTTGGGAGATTCTCTAACCGACAACCATTCTTATGGCTATGAGATGATACAACGTCTAACCCACGCTACCAGAACTGTCCTATACTTTGTCAGGGTATAAAACCTACTAACAAAGTGGATCCACTAGTCTATGCTAAAAACAATAATGAATCATCTAAAAAGTATAACCCTTTTTACCCACGTTGGCTACATGGTTTATGGGGGTTGTGAGTTGTTAGAACTCTCCCCCATATCGGTGCTCAATACTACTCCCAAAATATAACTTAGCTCATTATGTTTTAAATAAAACATTTTCTCTTCCTCAACTTTGAGATTATTACTCAAAATATTTCTCTTAAAAGAGATAGTACTGAAAACTGCTCATGAACTCTTTGGAAATCGATATTTCCTCTCTTCTTAAATGTAAAAAATATTTACTCTTGGGAATACTTAGTTCTCATATATCATTTTATAGAAAATGAAACTTGACTCTACTCTTCCTCATACTCAGTGCTCAAGTCTTTAAAACAAGTTTTAAAATAATCTGTAAAAGACTTCTTAAAATAGGGTTTATGCCGAATTATGGACGTGAACAACTCAATTCAAGGTTTTCAATAACCATATATAGAACTCAATTCTCGAAACTCAGTGACTCCAGAACTCAAGGACTCAATGATACTATTCATCTCATGAATGCTCGACTCATAGGGTTCATGCGAAATTATGGGCATGAACTACTCAACTCAAGAACTTTCATGGGTAACATGTAGTAGTCCTATGATTAGGGATAAATCCCAAAATGATTAGGAACTCAATACTCAAGACTTAGAACTTGAAGATACTACTCCTCTGAAAGATACTCAAATTATGGAGTTTATGCGGAATTTATGGGCATGAACGACTTGACTCAAAGATCTCAATGATAATGTAGACTCATTAATACATTATCCTCATTCTCATACTCACTTACTCGAGTCGTAAAACAATTTAAAAGAAGACTCATCGAAAAGACTCAAATGGACTTTCTCAAACTTTACTCTTAACTCTTCCTTGAATTTGAATTATGGATTCAAGGGTTATAATTCATGTTATTAGTGATCTATTGATGTTTAGATGTATTTTAGAGTAGTTAGAATCAATAGGGAGTAAAGGTACACTTTAAAAGAACTTAGACAGGTAAAACGACAGAAAAAGGGTGGAGGTAGCCGACCCTGGCGCAGGGTATCAACCCCTAAACTTCAGAGGCAGTAACCTGGTGCACTGCTGGGGCGCCTCCCCAGCCCCTTTGGCGCATCTGGGGTGCGCCGCCCCAGCCCTCCCCCAGAACAATCCGACAAATTTTTCTTCTTCAATTTTTGGCTCTAATTCACCTAAAATCGAATGGTTTCTTCCCAACCTACTTAGATTTGAATACCTAACATAAGTACACGAAAATCTACTCAAAAACAATTCTCAAACTCCTAACTTAGAAAGGGTGGGAAAAGACTAAACTACCCCTCTTAAAAAATGACAAAAAATGTCCACAAGACTATCTACGGTTTGTGGTTTGAGCTACATACTGTAGATATCATCCGTGGAATTTATATTAAATTTTTAAGGCTCAAAAATCCATTTACGGGTCCAAACGGTGGCCCGTAGTACTTCTTAAACCCCGTAGAATAGATCTGTAGGAATTGGGTCCTTAAATTTGAATCCAAATACTCTATCGACGACTTGACATGATGGATCGTCGTTCAACCTACGGCTTGTAGGTTGGATCCGTCGTTCACAAACTTAGAAAACTTTGATATGGCAGTGTTTGGTAAAGTGGCCATAACTTTTTATTTCAAACTTGAAATAAGGCAAACTTGATAGCGTTGGAAAGGAGACTTGAAGACCTTCAATTTGATAGGTCATAGGCCACCTAATTCATTATGTGCTGGGAGATATGATCGTTTGAAGTTGACCTAAGTAGAATCTCATGTCAAAACTTAATTGATAATGAAATTTTCAACTC
Source organism: Solanum stenotomum (assembly GCF_019186545.1). NCBI lineage: Eukaryota > Viridiplantae > Streptophyta > Magnoliopsida > Solanales > Solanaceae > Solanum > Solanum stenotomum. Next base: position 3,539,426 of record NC_064287.1, on the reverse strand, counting down.
AACTTTGTGCTAGGGGGTTCTTGTGACCTTAATTCATATCTAAAACCATTCACACACTAAAGAATTGACCTTAACACCTAAGAAAAATTTAAGAATCACCCAATATGACCTTACATATAAATGAAGAATAGTTTGGGTCTTAACTTGGAAATTTTTGGGGTGTTACATCTTTATTTTATTAAATTTAAATGTATATATTTGGGTTTTCAATCAATATTATGCATAGATAAATAAATAAATAAAAAATAATGATATAATATTAACATGACGATTTAAATATAATTAAAAATATCAAATATAAAGTAACAATAATAAACGTAAAATAAAATTAAATAATTATTACATATAAATAAATTTCTTAAATGAAACTTAGCCAAACTTATAATTTATGATAATTAATTCATAAGGGATGAATTGGTAAATATGTAAATATAGAAGAGATATTTTGGTCTTGAAAAAAATAATTTTTGCTTCTACTTTTTTTAAGAAACGGAAACATTTAGTTTCTTCTCAACAACAGAAAAACTACTTATGCTTCCTTTTAAAAACAATTTTATTGATTTGCCAAATGTCTTGCTTTTAAAAAAAAGTTTTTCTTTCCCTTCCAACAACAATTTCAAACACACTCTTAGTTTCATTAATGAATACAACAATCTAGTCAGTTTTGGAATTCTGATTCTGATTATATTGTTGTAATCCAGTACAAAGATGGATCATACTAAATTAACTATCTTTTACTTCTATAAGATTTTAGAAAATACTCCCTCTGTTTCATATTAGTTGTCTAAAATTATTTGTCAATTTATAAAATTAAGATAAAATTAATTAAATTTTCTTATTTTACCATTATAATTTTTTAATTGAAAGTATAAACAAGTTTCTAGAGTTTCAAAAAAGTTTCGTAAGAGATAAATTAATTAAATTGTTCTTCTTATTTATGATTTCTTAAGGATGGTGTAAAAGAAATAAATCTGACAACTAATATGAAATAAACGAGGTAAGAAAATAGAGTAAACTAGGAAAATAAAAGATTGGTTATATTTTTACACAATGAACTTTTTTTAAAAAAAAATTATGATGTTGAAAGTTACAAGTTGGATAGCGTTGATGTGCCAAGATTTGACATTTTTCCCAGTAATAATATCTGAAATTTAATTATATTTAAATAATTACAGTATTATTTTTAATATCTTTGACAAGGAACTAGGGAAATATTTGCACACAAATAAATGGATTTGAATGATGAAAATCAAGACAAATATTTATTAAATAGAACAATAGACTCTAACCATGACATAATTTTAGACACCCATCCTATCTGACTAAAAATAGAACAAAATAAAATAAAACAATAAACTTGCACTCTTAGACACCCATCTATCAAACAACATACATAAAATAAAATTTTAAGAAATGTTTAAAACTTAACCCATTTTTAGACACCCATTGACCACCTTAAAAAGAAGATCCACATAATATTTTTATCTCATTAAAGCCTCAAGTTCAAGTCCAAAGCAGTTGATTCTTCAGCTATGTTAACCAATTCATCTACATTTGATGAAATAGGAGCATCCAATCGACTGATCAATGGTCTGGTACAATCAATAATAGCTCCATTTGAACTTCCAATTATGTTTCTTCTTTCCATTTGTTGTCTATCAATTATTGATGTGCTACCTCTTATTATCGGTACAATTATGTTTCTTCTTGCCATTTGTTGTCCATCAATTGGAAGTGCTCTATCCCTTCTTATAGGGTGGTCACGGTTCGAAGATGTTGTTGGCATGATAACAACATTATCATTTCTCGATAAGCTCGCCTGTTGTGGGACCAGATGTTGAGTTGATGGAGGGTTTCCTAGTACAAAAGTACCAGATCCATAAACAGAAGACTGTAAGATGATATTTTTCTCAGACAACATATGATTATTTTGTACATGACTCATGAATTGAAAATGAGTATGAAACATTCCATGGCATAGTGGGCAATAAAGTAGGACATGGGAAGGTCTTAGAAATGGAGAAAAGTTAGCATTATTCATATTTGAAGTATGAATGAAATATTTTCTCTAAAGAAAGAAATTGTAGAGAACAGTACCAACTATGCAATATAATTTTATAAAATGCGAAGAATATTTATAGGCAATTCAATATACCCCCACCCCACCCCCAATCCCCCCCCCCCTTCATTTATATGTCTTCCATATTTGCTATGGTAACAAAATATTGTTGCAATAAGTAACAAAATCTTGCTTACAATTTAAATTGGAAGCTTAGTTATTATTTTTCCTCCTAATTCATCATTTATATTCAAAGTAAAATACACTTATGATTTTTCTTTCATTAGTGTATTACGACAATATGATTTCTTTTTGACTTTTGACTATTATATTGCAATATCTGACAAATCTTTGCTCACAATTTAATTTGGAAACTTAGTAAAACAAATTCCTCCTAACAACGTAACAATATGAATATATATTCAAAGTGAATAGCCCTTATGATTTTCTTTCATTAGTCTATTATAACAATTTAATTTCTTTTTGACTTTTGACTATTATTATATTGTTATAATTCGGTACCACACAAAATGGATTTTACTATATTAAAAAATATGTATATTCTAATATAATAATTATTTTTCAAAAAGTTCAAGTGCCATTTTTGTTGTGTACTTTCATCAAAAGTTCATTATTTCTTAGATATATATTTTTGTAATAATTGATAAGTATATAGGTGATACATGTGCATAGAAACTAGTTATTTAAAACAATAAAATACTAAAAATGTTATTTTTCAAGAGATAAAGCATACACCATAAAATAACGTTAGAGATCATTTGCACTAAATTTCACAAATATCAAGTATGCAAAAATTTATAGGCGATACACGTGCCATACATGTTACAATTAATTATTTTAAACATAAGAAGATGAGAAGAGTGTTTATTTTCAATTTAAGAAGAAGATTTTTCAAATCCTATCCCATATTTCCTAGATCCTACCTTGCTTCGACTTTGTCTAAGATTGATCTAGCCTAAAATTTTCAACTCACTACTCCAAAAGCTTTCTTACCCAAATTTTGTCATCATTGATTTATCCATAACGATCGAAAGGGTTGTTATAGTTTAGTGTCTTTAAGATACTGATGAAACTAATACATGCATATGAACTGGGAATGTATTGTTTTGTGTCGTTGTATCGTAAGTCATAGATTTGGATGATGCTAATATATGTGGGTAGTAGTTAATGAACTAATGGTTTTTAATGTAGTTAAAATTTAAGATGTAATGATGTGAAACTATTTTAGTGTTCTTGCATATGGTTTATTTGAACTCTCATCTAATTTTTGAGATAATGATTTTTGGACGAATTTAATCACTACTAAATCAGTTATTAATTTGACACAAAATAAAGTTGAAAGGTGTTACTCAATGCAGTCCATAGTATTATGAATTTATGACAGTATCATTGAGCAAATATCCGTAAAACTCGATATACAATGATACTAGATTAATATCCATAAAACTCGATAGTATTATGATAGAGTAATTTGCCCTATAATAGTATATCGATAAAGATTTTTTGCTTTTGTTTCACATATGCCCAACAATGATAACAATTTAGCATATAGTTTTTATAAGAGCAAACAATTTTGAGTTAGAGAAAGTAGCTATGATGTCAATAACAACAAACGGGGCAGTCTTTAGAAAGTTTACATTCTACAAACACATTGAATTTTTAGACCTGACATCAACAAAAATATTCAAAAACAGAAAAAACAATTACATGTAAATTGTTATTGCACTCAAATACAATGGTGACATCTACGACAAGCTCAGAGAGTTGGTGAGTAGGGAATGTCCCAAATGAGAGATCTTAAGTTCAAAATTTGTTTGGTAAAAGTACATCAAAAAAATAAATCAAACCAAACCAATTAAAGTTCCTAAATGCTCCTATGATGATTTGTAGTTGTTTGAATGATTTTGACTGACACTTGGGGGTTGTATTGTCACAACCCAAAATTGGATGTGATGACACTCATCTTATCCCCCAAGACAAGTCAGCCTAAAACCAACAATTTCGATAAAGTGCGGAAATAAAATAAAAATAACAGTCCAATAACAATTACTAATACGAATAATAAGTCAACCTAACTAAATCCCCAAAACCTGGTTGTCACGTGCACAAGCCTCTAATGCAAATACTAGAATTGAAATAAAATACGTAAGTCTCAAATGACGTTGTCTTTCAAGTAAAAACAAAATCATAACAGGAGTAACAAGTTCCGCTGAGATGACAAACAACTACCTCACAAATCTCCACAGAAAGCCTCGAAAACGAAGAGAATAGAAGGTATCACGAATATCCGGGCTCGTAACCTATAAAAATGTAAAAGTAAGGGGTGAGTACCAAACCACACGATACTCAACAAGTAAACTTCTAAACATAAGCTAAGGGAACAGAATACGGGTACTCCTTACACCCTATCTGAACCTCCACAACTACAACCTGCATAAAACCAGCTCAACCTAATAGTTCACAGTTTCCAATCATTTTAACCAATCTGATTAACCCATGACACTATTACCATGACCAGAGCAAAATGGATGAAACCACTTGTCTTTAAACCCAATTCTCATCCCCTCTGAAGATACCTCCTTAGTTGCAATCAAAGAAAATATTCTTACTTTCGCCTCTTTTCGAAGGCTACACTATATTCCACTAAAAAAAATTTCATCATGACTCTAGCTCCTTTAAATTTTATTTGAGTGGTATCCCGGAATCTCCTAAAACTTTCCATACAACCACGTTACTCACCAAATAGTAGAAAATCACAACCTTAGATACTCACAATTGTTATTACTATACAAAATTCATTTAACCAACAATTCTTATTATATAGCTGCATCTCAATCACAATCCATCACGAACTCTTTTTACCATCATGTTCAGTTAGCTCTTATCATCACCATGAAGTCAACCTTTTCAGCAATATGACACCTTAAATCCTGTTATACGAACCAAAATCAAAGGACTAACCCAATCTTATATGCACTTTCTTACTAAAATCCTCAATTGCCTTCACACAAGTACATTCGCTGGGACTTTCTTTACCCATAAGCTTTTTATTTCAATATCCATCCAGTCCCTTAGAACTTACGATGAAATCAATAGTCCTCATTTAGAATCCTCAAGATACACTTCATAATTTAAATACATTAATATTGTACCAAAGATCCACCACTAAACCTTCCTTATAAATAATGCTTAACTCTAGCGTCCGTAGTAACAAACTTATTGGTTTCTCAAATGTGAATGCAATATCGAATCTCATTATACGAGCAAATGATACATCTGACAACTCCTCAAGTAGTTAGTATTAACACTTGGCAATGGACGTATCCATTTTCATATAACACTAGTAGCTCCTTATCATGCTATTCTTGAATGTAATGCTTAAATGGTAAGAGAGAGCCATATTTTGGAATTTTTATAGGCTACAATGTGTTTGCTAAGGAGACTCTGATACCATTTTGTCACAACTTAAAAATGAATGTGATGTCATTCGTCTTATTCCACCAAGACAAATCAGCCTAAAACCCAACAATTTCGATAAAGTGCGAAAATAAACTATAAATAAAAGTCTAATACTCAATTACTAGTGCGGATAATAAGTCAACTTAACTAAATTCCCAAAACATGGTTGTCACGTGTAAAAGCCTCTAACATATTACAAGTGATTCAAAGAAACACACGAGTCTCAAATGACATTGTTTCTAGAATAAAACAAGATCATAAATAATAAGAAAGAAGGTTCACTGAAAAGACAAACAGCTACCTCACAAATCTCCACAGAAAGCCTCGCAAACGAACAGAATAAAAGGTATCATGAAGATCCAGGCTCGTAACCTAAAAAAAATTGTAGAAGCAAGGCATGAGTGCCAAATCACACGGTACTCAACAAGCAAACTTCTAAACACAAGCTAAGGGAATAGAATACGGGTACTCCTTACACCCCATCTGAACCTCCACAACTACAACCTACATAAAACCAGTCCAACCTAACAGTTCACAGTTTACATAGCACACAGCTCAACAACAACACTCAAACAGATTACATATCCTCAACAACAAACTCAATATTCATCAATCACAACTTCCACAGAAAGGCACTCACAAGATCATCAACACACAAAATCAAGTTCATCAATGATAAAAATGTGCAATGCAATGTCAAGTATAGCGATGCATGTCTGACCTAATGATACACACCCGCTGTCTCTCAGTCCGGGACCCATGGGGGACATATTTGTCCATGCATCCATCGCAGCGTGCGATACGACCCTCGATATATATATATCCATCGCGGCGCACGATACATCCCTCGATATATAGTATCCATCGCGACGCGCTATATGTCCCTCGAAATGGTACATCCTCTTATCACATAATACTTATCACAACCATGCCTCAGAACCAATGCAAATGACATATTCACACAAATAATGAGGGATGACCATTTTCATTACAATGCACAATTCACAACAATACAACTGTGATACAACATCAACAATTAATCAATACGCCTTTTAAATCATTCTCAAACATCACACGCCAACAATTAATCACATTACCTTTTTATCACCCCTTTTCCATCATTAGAATTATTCAACATGGACAAGTCAACCCATCACCAATTCCCATTACTCCCCAACACATACCACAAGGAAATACCCGATTCTATGCACTTAACAAGGGTTTAGAAATCCACTTGCCTCAAATAGTCGAACATTCACTCCGGGACATGAGTCTTGCCCTTTCGTTGGACTTCCACATAAATGCAATCTATTCAAATATGTAATCACCATAAGATTCCAAAACTAACAACACCCATATGCTATATGTCTAGCTTAGACCCAAAAACTCACCCATATTCAAGTTACTAAATTTTGATGTCATTTAACAAGCCAACTCTTTCAATTTTCTCTAAATTTCAAGTCTAGGATTGAGTTTCAATTCCTCCAATATCATAATCTTATGGTATTCATATAATACAATACATCTAATATTTAATTAGGTCTATCAAAATATCAAAACTTGAATCATAATATAATTTTATTAAATAATTAATTTTTATTTAGTTGATGATTAATGGGCGGATAGGGGTAACTTTTTCTATAAACTAAAAAAAAAACACTATATTTAATAACTACTGAACTTGTTGTTTGGTCATCAGAGGCAAAGTCAGGATTAAGAGTTTGGGGATTCTAAATTTCGTTAATAACCGTCAATCAATTTTGTTAGAAGTTCACAAATTAATTTACATATAAATATTTAATTAATTTTTTAGTACAAGTATAGGGTATACGAAAAAGCTACTGGGTTCGTCCCAACCCATGAACCCCACCCAACTCCGCCTGTGTTGGTCATGTATACTTAATATATGCTAGACTTATGAATTTCAATTTCAAAGTACATAAATATCGTTAATGATGTTAGTTTCATCAATTAATGAAGTAGAACAATCTAATCTGTTTTGGAATTCTAATTATGACTATTATTGTAATTAAGTACACAGATGGATCCTACTAAAATAAGCATCTTAAACTTCAATTAGATATTAGAAAATAATTCCTCCATTCCATATTAGTTGTCCCAAATTGCTAATCAATTTACAAAATCAAGATATACTTCATTAATTTTTTTTTATTTTACAATTATAATTAGTTCTTTTTTTGAAAGTGTAAACAAGTTTGTATAGTGTAAAAGAAGTTTCTTAAGAGGTAAATGAATTAAATTATCCTTTTTATTTAAAATTTCTTAGGGGGTGTAAAAGGAAAAGATGATAACTAATTTGAGATGGACAAAGAAAAAAATCTGATATGTTATATTTTTATACAATTGATATTTTAAGAATTTATGATGTGAAAATTGCAAGGTAGAGAAGAGTTGATTTGCCGGAACTTGACATTCTTGCCTAGTAATAGTATCTGAAATTAATTGTATTTTGAACAATTACAATTTTGTGTTCTAATATCTTCGACAAGGAAATAGAGAAGTATTTGCACGCAAACAAATAGAGTTGGATGATGGAAATCAAGACAAATACTTAATTAAAAAAATAAAATAATAGACTCTAACTATAAAATAATTTTAGACACACGCCCTATCTAACAAAAATAAGAATAAAATAAAACAAAACAACAGACTTAGACTCTTAGACACCCTTCTACCAGACAAACATATATAAAATAAAATTTTAAAAAATACTTTAAATAAAACAAATTTTTAGACACCCGTCTTACAAAGAAGATCCACATATTTTTTCTCTTATTAAAGCCTCAAGTTCAAGTCCAAATCAGTTTGTCCTTCAGCTATGTTAACTAACTCAGTTGCATTTGATGAAATAGGAACATCCAATCGATTGATCAATGGTGTGGTACAATCAACAATAGCCTCATTTGAACTTTCAACTATGTTCCTTCTTTCCATTTGTTGTCTATCTGTAATTGGTGTTATATCCCTTCTAATCGGTACAAACATGTTTCTTCGTGTCATTTGTTGTCTATCGATTGGTAGTGCTCTGCCCCTACTAATTGGGTGGTTATGATTTGAAGATGGTGTTGGCAGGATAGTAATATTATCGTTTCTTCTTGGTCTATCATTTTGTGGGGCTGCGGGTTGAGTTGATAGAAGATTTCCTGGTAAAAAAGTATCATATGCATATACAGAAGAACGTAGAATGACGTTTTGCTCAGATGATAATGGATGAGTAGTTTGTATATGATTTATGAATTCGAAATGAGTAAAGTAGGATAGGAGAAGGTCTTAAAAATGGAGAAAAGTTAGCGTTATGCATATTTGAAATATGAATGACAATTTTTTATCTAAAGTAAGAAATGGTAAAGAGAAGTACCAACTATGCAATATAATTCTATGAAATGTACTCTTCATTTATGTGTCTTCCAATTTTGCAATGGTAAGTTCCAGTAAGTGACAACTTTGCTACCAAATTAATTTGGAAATCTAGTTAATTTTCTCCCTTTCATTTATATGTTTTCCATTTTTGAAGTGGTAAATTCAAAATAATGTTGCAGTAAGTGACAAAACTTTGCTAACAATTTAAATTGGAAACCTAGTTATTTTTTTTCCCTAATTCATCATCTATATTCAAAGAAAATACCCTTTTGTTTTTTTTTCATTAGTTAATTACAACAATTTGATTTCTTTTTTCTTTTGAATATTTTTATGTTGTTATAATTTGTACTATACAGAATAGATCCTACTAAATTCAAAAATTATTTATATGCTAATATAATAATTATTTATTCATAAAATAATGTTTATGATAAAGTTGAAGAAGATACAATACCTTTAGAACCAGTTACGCGTAAGGAAACACTTATCGCATTTAGAACTATTCACAATTTTATGGTGTAGTTCGAAAAGACAACAACGAAACATTTGGATGCAATAAGAAAAGTTTGAGATAAGCTTCGACTTGATTTAAATTTTAATAAAAAAATAGAACACAAAGAATCATATTTCTCTAAATTGTCTTAGATATATTTGCATTTTTAAAGAAATATTAATTTATAATATTAATTGGACCATATATTTATATAAGGGTCTTCTGAAAATATATTATCTTATTATCTTATCAAAATATGTGATTTTTTCTATTGTCCCAAGTCGGGATCGAAGGAAAATATTATCTTAGGGAGGATTTTAATTAACGATTATTAATTTAGTAAAATTTTACTGTATTTTATAGTGAATGTAGTTATAATTTAAGATGTAATGATGTGAAACTATTTTAATGTTCTTGAATATAATTTATTTGAACTCTCATCTTGTTTTTTAGATTGTGATTTTTGGACGGATTGAATCACTACTAAATCAGTCATTGATCTGACACAAATGAAAGGCGTCACCCAATGTAGTCCATAGTATTATGAATTTATGATCAATATCATTGAACAAATATCCATAAAACTCTATATACACTAGATTAAAAATAGAATAATAAATTTTAACCATAAAATAATTTCAGATACACATCCTATCTAACCAAAATAAGAATAAAATAAAACAAAACAACAAACTTAGACTCTTAGACACCCTTCTATCAGACAAACATATATGAAATAAAATTTTAACAAAAACTTCAAACAAAACAAACTTTTAGACACCCATCTTACAAAGAAGATTCACATATTTGTTTCTCTAATTAAAACCTCAATTTCAAGTCCAAATCAGTTTGTTCTTCAGCTATGTTAACTAACTCATCTGCATTTGATGAAATAGGAACATCCAATTGATTGATCAATGGTGTGGTACGATCAACAATAGCCTCCCTTGAACTTTCAACCATGTTCATTCTTTCCATCTGTTGTCTATCCATTGTTGGTGTTATACCCCTTCTGATCGGTACAAACATGTTTCTTGGTGCCATTTGTTGTCTATCGATTGGTAGTGCTCTGCCCCTACTAATTATTGGGTGGTTAAGATTTGAAGATGGTGTTGGCAGGATAACAATATTATCGTTTCTTTCTGGTCTAACATTTTGTGGGGCCGCGGGTTGGGTTGATAGAGGATTTCTTGGTAAAAAAGTACCAGATGCATATACAGAAGAATGTAGAATGATGCTTCGCTCAGATGATAATGGATGAGAAATTTGTATATGATTTATGAATCCGGAATAAGTATGAAACATTCCATTGCATACAGGGCAAAAAAGCAGGATAGGAGAAGGTCTTAAAAATGGAGAAAAGCTAGCGTTATGCATATTTGATGACAATTTTTTTCCTCTAAAGTAAGAAATGGTAGAGAGAAGTATCAACTATGCAATATAATTCAATGGAATGTAAGGAACATTTATAGGCACTTCATTTATGTGTTCCAATTTTGCAATGGTAAGTTCCAGATATTGTTGCAATAAGTGACAACTTTGCTACCAAATTGATTTGGAAATTTAGTTAATTTTTTCCCTTCATTTATATGTTTTCCATTTTTGAAGTGGTAAACCAAATCTAGTTAATTTTCTCCCTTCATTTATATGTTTTCCATTTTTGAAGTGGTAAATTCAAAATAATGTTACAGTAAGTGACAAAACTTTGCTAACAATTTAAATTGGAAACATAGTTATTTATTCTCCTAATTCATCATCTATATTCAAAGAAGATACCCCTTTTGTTTTTTTTCTTTAGTTAATTACAACAATTTGATTTCTTTTTTACTTTTGACTATTTTTATATTGTAATAATTTGTATTGTATAGAATAGATCCTAGTAAATTCAAAAATTATTTATATGCTAATATAATAATTATTTATTCAAAATATTTAAGTGGAATTTTTCGTAATGTACTTTTGTCTAAAGTTCATTATTTTTAGATATATATTTTTGTAATTATTGATAAGTATACAGTGATACACGTGCAAGAAAAATAGTTACTTAAAACAAAAAACAACAACTAAGACTATTTACTTTTCAAGAGAAAAACTATCACTGTTAAAATAACGTATTTATATATCATTTGAACTAAATCTCACTAAATCAAGTATACAAAATTTTATGGGTGTCACATTTGAGAGACGTGTTATTAATTACTTTAAACATAAGAAGGTGAGAATAGTGTTTATTTTTTAATAGATAAAATGTACATCATAAAGCAACATCTCTAAAGTGAATTTAAGGGTTTATGCATAAGTACACAACTTAATTTAGTTAGGGTCCTATTATCCCCCTCCACCCCCCCCCCCCCTTCAAAACTCATGTTTTTGTATTTTCAAGCACTTTTTGTGCCAAGTTGGCCCCTTCAACGAGATAAATTGATTGGTTGCCTTGTATAACACGCATGTAAATATTTTATGATTTAAAAAAAAATTAATAATTTTCTTATATTAACTATCTTGTGTTCAAACAAAGTTAATACATATAACTTTTTTAAAAAAAAAAAAAATTGTCTTGTAGCTAAACCCTTTTTTTTCATTTTTTACCTTCATTGATCGTTTTTTCTCTTTATTTCTATTGATTATATTTATTCTTTTTATTTTATTTACCTTTTTCTTTTGATTTGATTTCAAATTTACATTCAAAGTCTTGTATTTAAAATAGTTAATTTTGTCTGGATATCAAAGTAAGTGAAAAAAATCAAACAACACATTTAAAAAATTGACATGACACCTTCAACTACCCAAGTTTAGTTAATTTTGTCTGGATATCAAAGTAAGTGAAAAAAATCAAACAACACATTTAAAAAATTGACATGACACCTTCAACTACCCAAGTTGGTTGTGTTTGTACACACTCGTCTGCCACGTGTGTAAATATTATTTTATTTTAAAAAATAGAAATACCTTTTTTGGTTTTTTTTCTCTAAAATATTCTTATTTTCTTTATCTTATATTTAAATTAAGTTAATACACATTCTTTTTACCTTGTATCACAAACTTTTTTTAAAGCCTTCATTCATTGTTTTTTCTCCTTTATTTTTTTATTGATTTTATCTTCTTTGTCTTTCGTTTTGATTTGATTTCAAATTTAATTCCAAATGTCTTGTATTTAAAATAAATTAATTTTGAACGGATGTCAAAATAAGTGAAGAAACTCAAATAAAACATAAGAAAATTAAAACGTTAAAATTCAAGGACACTTTTGATTATTTTTTTTAAAAAAAATACACATACTTTTTTAAAAAAATAATTAAAAGTGAAAAGATAATAAATTAAATTTAAAAAAATTAAAGTGAAAAGAAATTAAAATAAATATTTTATTAAGAAACTATAAAAATAATTAAATATATATAAGTTTTGATATCAATAAATATTGTGTACTAACTAATTATAGAATTACCAATAAAAAAAATGACATGTGTTCAATTTGTGCACTCATCACTTGCCTTCAAGAGATTATGCACACTCTCTATGCCATGTCAACATTTGTGGTATATTTATTCCATTTTAAATTAGTTTATGGGTAATAGGATCCTGGTTAAGTTTAGGTGTTTAGGATTTCTGTCATAGTCTAGGGGGTACTTGTGCTATACCCCGTTACTTTATTAAACTTAATCCATCGATTAGTTATACCTCATATAAGGTCTCATTTTATCTATCACTCCTCGAGCCAACACCCTGGACGTGGCCGGCACTAGAGAACCATTGTTGGCCACAAGCAAACTCTTGGCCTGACTCAATTTTCAGCGGAAGACTTTCTCAATAAAAGATAAACTCAAAAGTAGAACTTTACTCGAAATCTAAAAATAATAACTCAGAATATATAAGAATATTCTACTAGTCAGAAATAGGCAACTCAAGTCTTTAAAATATTTAACAAAGAAATGAAAAGACTCATGACTACTACTATCTATCTATAAAGCCTCTACTAACTGAGACAGACGTTGGGACAAGATCCACGACATCCTAATAACAAAACTAAAATGATAAAACATAAATGAGGGATCCTCCAGAAGCAAGGGGCTCACTAAACAACTCTGAAATTGCAACTCGTATCAACGAATAGTCTATTGATGACCCTGATCTACTGTATCTGCATCATGAAACGATGCAGGCCAAATGACATCAGTACATTGAATGTACGTGCATGTAAGGAAAAAACTGCGCATAACATCAAAGCTTGAACTTTGGAAAGAAGGAAACATACTTACCTCGACTCTACTCAACTCAACTCAACCTCAACTCATGAATACTTAATTCAATGCAGTATAAAAACAACAATAAAGATACAGTTTGTATAAAGCATTTAAAACAGTAAATAACAACTCAATGTATTTAAAAATATAATAATAACTCAGTTTGTACGTAAAAATACAAAATAACTTTGGCTGGGAGATTCTCTATCCAACAATCATCACTATGAGCTATGTGATGATACAACGCCTCGTCCATGCTGTCAGAACTGTCATATACCTTGTCGGGATATAGAACTCCTCAACTAAGTGGATCCACTAAGCTATACTTAAAACGCAATAAGGAATCATTTAAAAAGTATGACCTTTTCTACCCACGTTGGCTACATGCTTTACGGGGGCTAAGAGTTGTCTGAACTCTCCCCCATATCGGTACTCAATACTACTCCCAAAATATAACTTAGCTCATATATTTTTTTAAAAACATTTTCTCATCCTCAACTTTGAGATTATTACTCAAAAAGATTTCTCTTAAAAGAGATAGTACTCAAACCTCCTCATGAACTCTTTTGGAAATCGGTGTTTCCTCACATCTAAAATTTAAAAACATTTACTCTTGGGAATACTTAGTTCCCATATATCAATTTTTTTAAAAATGAAACTCAACTCTCCTCAGACTCAGACTCAACTACTCAAATCTTAAAACAAGTTTTAAAAGATTGTAAAAAACTTCTCAAAATGACTCGAAAGACTCTCTCAAACTTGACTCTTATCTCTATCTTGAATTTGAATTATGAATTCAAGAGTTATGATTTATGATATGAAGGGTCTAGTGATGATTAAACGAGTTTTTAGATAGTTAGTAACAAGAAACGGGCGAAAACACTGACTGGGGAGCAAAGGCGCGATGCGGAGAAGAATTTATTTATTTAGTCGCGAAATAATTTTTTGAGACAGTGGAGTCCCCCCTCTCTCCATGACGCAGAGAGAGAGAGGAAATTCTCTAAGGGAGCAAGTCCGTGATGCGGACCTAGGCACCAATTTCTACCCGATCTTTTCTTCCTCTCCCAAACTTGATTTAACTCATACCCATTGAAATTCTAAGATAAAAACTCTCGAATTCTTATAACCCAGAACAAGTTCAGCGAAACCCACCCAAGAATTTATCAATTTACTCAACTCATTAACAATATCCTCGCCTCAAGAACTCAACCAAACATCAAAATTTAAGTACGAATGACAACACTTGAAGAAACTCTTTTAGAACTTAAATCATTCAATCTTTATGGATGAATTCGAATATGTAAATCATGATTGACATGTGGGTGAACGAACCTAACACTATGAAAACTTACATACCTGGATTTGGCGAAACAATTCCTCGATTCACAAGAAATCTTGAACGTTCTTTCTTTTCTCCTATATTCCTCTTCTTGAACTCTCTTCTAAAACCTTAAGCGTAATTTAGGATTTTTAAAACTGACCCAATTCAGATTTGACCCCAAAATATTACTAAAAATGTGTTTAATCTGATGGGGTAAGGAAAATATCAAAATACCCCTCATTAATATGGGTAACTTTCCTTATCTGAACAGACTAACTTCAAACGGGCATATCTCTCTCACCCAAACTCGAAAATTAGCAAATTCGGTGGCGTTGGAAAGAGGATTTCAAGACCTTTCATTTGATACACATAACTCATCATGTACTGAAAGTTATGGCCATTTGAAGATGACCCAAAACTCACATCTTAAGCATAGCTTGAAAAATTCTCAAATTAACTCTTTCCAAATTATTTCTTTCTATTATTAGCTCTTTCTAAGGCGGGATGTTACATTATCCCTAGAAAATGGAGGGATAACTAATTCAAGATTTAACAATCCTTGGATAAGACCCCTAAATGACTAAACTATCCTTCATTCTTTTTTCCTAAATTTCTTTGTAATTTAGTGTCCTTTTTTATTTATATTGGAACAGTTATAAATGTTCTTTTTAATACTCCAAATTCATCCAATGTAATTATAATTTCACAAACTAATATTTTTTTCTCCATGTTTGATTTGCTATATTGGGTTGATTTTTGTTCAGGTTTCATTTTTTTAAAATGTAATTTGTCAATTGACTACTTGAACTATTTTTTTTAATAAACTTCGTGTATTTGAACAATTTAAGTAGTCTTAAATCTATGTTAAGTTTAAAGTATATTTGACTAACAAAAAATTAGAAATACACCATGCTATCAAGGATTGTCGTTGTGGCACGTCACACCTCAAAATTAATAATAATTTTTAAAAAATATATTTTAGTATTTAACTTGACTAGGTAAATGAAATAGAAAATCTCAAAATAACTCAACAGTATAAAGGAAAGAAGCTTTTTGTATAGTTTTAAACCAAACACAAGATTATGTGGGAAATGATGAACCAAACACTTGAAAAAACTAATTCATGTATTACTAAATCGTGCAGTACTAATCCCTTCATTATGCATATTTAGAAGGAAAATCTTTCGTGACGTGAATTCGAATTAGTTGGGCACCAATTCATGTACCGAACACCGGAAAAAAAAAAGGGATAATACATATATTTGACCTTAAACTTGGCTTCAAATTTTAACTTTGACCTCCAACTTTCATAGTGCACAAACAAGCACTTTAACTATCCAACCTTTTAATAAATAAACACGCGATTTTTGGAGCCAAGAGCGTGAAATGCAATCGCTGCCACGTGTATTAGTGAGCCACTCAATGGCTGCCAACTAATTAAACACTTTACACGTCAATTTTAGAACTAAAAAATAAATAAAAATTAATTAAGGGTAGAGTTGTCATTTCAGCATTTTTTTCACTGTTGTGTGCCTAAAAATTACTTCTCACTCGCGCAAAATGCGTGCACGTCACGCGTTTTGCCAGGTAAGACACGCGTGTTTATTTATTAAAAGGTTGGATAGTTAAAGTGTCTATTTGTGCACTNAAAAAAAATATTGTGCTCCTTTGTGACACTATACACGTGTACAAGGGTAAAATGGTCTAAGTGACACCATGGCTCTCGTGGCTTCAACGCTAGCTCATAACATTTCTAATCAAGACAACAAAAAAAATCATTCAGATAAAAAGGAACAAGAACGCCCCCTTTTTTCCAATTTAGGGTTTCTTCCTTCTCCAATCGAAGTTTGAGAGAAGCGATTCAATCAAACAACCATGCCGAAGAACAAGGGTAAGGGAGGTAAGAACAGGAAGAGAGGAAAGAATGAAGCCGACGATGAGAAAAGAGAGCTTGTTTTCAAAGAAGATGGACAGGAATATGCTCAGGTCCTTCGTATGCTTGGTAATGGACGTTGTGAAGCTATGTGTATTGATGGAACTAAGCGTCTTTGTCACATACGTGGTAAGATGCATAAGAAAGTATGGATCGCTGCTGGTGATATCATCCTTGTTGGCCTCCGTGACTATCAGGCAAGATCCAATTTTTCCGATACTCTTTTCTTCTATTTGTGTTTTTCATATCTGTTTTTGAGAAATAAAATTTGGTGTTTTTTTTAAAAAAAAAATGGTGTAGGGGGTTACAAGCTTGAGGATCAAACCCTCAACAACAATGTGTAAATTTGGTGTGACAAAGATGTTCTCTTTTTAGTAGTTTCTGTTCTGTAATGTATAACTTTGATCACTTTGCCTAAATGGATAAATGGGATGATGTACAAAAATTGCCTCCTCTGTATTAGGATAGAACTATTGATTCCATATTTTTTTGATTGGGGGGCATAAAGTCCCGAGGATTTTAAGTTATTGGGTATGGTGCACCTACTACTTTGTAGTAGTATGGACATGCTATCTCAAGGAAGTAGCTAGTCTATGTATGATTGATTTGTGTATGTATATATGTGTGTGTGTGCGCGCTGTGGCGGATTTAAGACTTGGAGTTTAATGGTTCCCAATAATCTCAAATTATAAAGAAAAAGTGAGACAAAATGAAGGCTTGCGTGGTTTTTGTTAAAGCAGAAAAAAGGAGAAAAAAGAAGATAATTATGTTGCCCAAAGGATTCAAACCGTTGCAGAGGACAGCAAAACTTAACAGGATTCCCCTTTGCCACTATCAACAGACCATTTTTATATTGGGTTCCAACTAAAAAATTATTGTATGTTTAGTGGATTCTCAATATAAATACAAGGTTTGTGCAAAAGTTACTTGTTTCCGGGAACCCGCACTTCATACCCTAAATCCGCCCCTTTGTATGCCCGCAAGTGTGTCTGTGTGCACGTGTGTGTATATATATATATATGATATATGTATGTATGTATCTGTTCCTGCTTCTGGCTTGACATACATCTGCCCGTTTCAAGAGAAAAATAGTTTTTGTAATTGCTACTTACTACTGATTTTCAATTAGAAGTGGCACTAGTGTGTGTGATTGAGTCTGTGTATGAAGATCTCCTTCCTCATTTTACTTGGCAATTAGTGCCTGATAAGCCTAAAACAAAGGCTATATTTTTACTGAAAAGATTGAAAATTATAGGTAGAGAATAAATATGGACTTAGAGAAAGCATACTATAGAGTGCAAAGAAGTATCTTTGGTAGGTAATGCAAAAGAAAAGAATTCATGTCAAATATATAAATGGCATACAGGATATGTACAAGGGAGCTGTCACAAGTGGGAAAACAGTTGTGGGATTGGCGGGAGCAGTTCTCCATTATTGTGGGTTTTGCACTAGGGCTTTGCGCTAAGCTCGTGTCTATTTACACTTGTAATGGGATGGGCTAACCAATGATATACAGCATGAGGTACCATGCTTTATGCTCTTCGCAAGCAAAATCTTGTTAATTGATGGAACTAGTAAGGTTGTCATTCAAAAGCTCGAGTGATAGAGAAGCACTTTAGAGAGTTAGGGATTTGAGATAAGTTGGGAGTAGGACAAAACTTCATTCACTGCTCGTTCAGCCAAAGAGATAGGACTGGAGTCCAGGTGAGATTCGATGGGGTTGAGGTATCTAATTGTTGACAGTTTAGATGTTTAGCTCAATGTTCTAGAAGAACAGAATGATAGATGAAGATTTTACACATAGGATTAAAGTAGGATGGTTGAAATGGACTGTCACAATAGTGTTATAGGAAGATATCTATCAAAGTGAAAGAAAGTTCTATAGAACAATTGAAAGATCACATCTAAAGCCCAACAAATCTACAAGATGTATGTTGTAGAGATGCGAGTATTAAGATGGATATGTGGTCATACAAGATTAGATAAGATCATATATGATCACATCCATCAGAGGGTGCAAGTAGCATGCTGAGGATAAAATGAAAATGTTACTTGAGATGGTTTGTTCACGTGTTACCTAGTCTTCTAGGTTCACTGGTTTTTAGATGTGAAAACATGATGATTGAACAATGAAAGAAGTTCTCAAAAGATCTAGACAGAGATGGAATACAATGGAAGTTGAAAAATCTGTATAGGTGATACTATCTAAAAGACTAGTGCTTACTGTAAGATATTAGTATATTAGAGATATATCCACTAGGGCATTTCAGAGAAGAACTAGTGTTTCCATAAGCGTGGAGTATTGAAATAGTTTTAGACCCAAACAGAGCATTTGATAATTGATGATTCATACTGCCGACCTCAATTAGCTTGGGATTAAGGTGTGGTGTTGTTTTACTTGGAAATTTATTTTATTATAGGTTTGCTTTGTTGAGATTTGGGTTCTTATCCAATGTGGATATTGCTGTTTTTAACTAGTTATTTTGATTTCCCCAGGATGACAAAGCTGATGTGATATTGAAGTACATGCCTGATGAGGCCAGGTTATTGAAGGCATATGGAGAGTTACCAGAGAACACAAGGCTTAATGAGGGCATTGCTAATGGTCTTGATGAAGAGGATGAGGGTGCTGGTGATGATTACATTGAGTTTGAGGATGAAGACATTGACAAAATCTAATCTAAACTCAAAACTGTTGTTACTGAGGTCTATCATAGGCCTTGCTAATATTTCTGTGGCGTTCTTTTTCCATAAACATTGAAAAAGTATTTTTGTGTATCGTTTGAAGTTGTATGATTGAGTTTTGTGCATCGAAGTTCTGTCTGAAAATTTGTGCTTTCATGAAATGAATGCAATATTCTGGCTAGTTTCTATTCAGTTATGCATGTAGTCCGGCTATCTGCTGATAGATCGTTTGCCTACGTTATACTTCTGAAATGTTTGGGTGTCGTCACATTTCTGAATTAGTTGCTGTATCTCATTAGAGGGACTTGATGTACTTGCATTGAGTGATTATTGTAGAATATATGTCTACCTGTTTCTGGCAGTGTGCTCTAAGTTGTCTTCTGGGAACAGGGAAAACTTGGAATCGAGGATGGGGATGAGTAGACTTCGATTGCGGGACCCCAGCATTTAGGTTTTGTAGTGCCTCTAGATTTACAGTTGGACCTGAGGCTGATGAACTAATTTCTTCATAGGTTACTGGCCTAGAATTTTTGCCTTTCTTAGGGTGAAAATAATTAGGGATTTGGACTCTATTCATCACTACCGCTTTTTGAATAGTTTTGTAAGGTGTCGTGATGCTGGATGATGAATTTTGTTTAGGAGTGAACTTAAATTATCTGACTTGCTTCCATCTTTTTATTTTGGTTGCTATACTGTTTATTTTGACTGATGCATGCTGTTTGAACAACAGAGTTTGAAAGGAATCAACTTTGGAGTTCTGAAAGTCAGTCCAAATTGGAACATCTAATCTTTTAAACAATAAAAACAAGTTTGTCTAAGTAGGAAGTTTAAAATCTTCTGGGATTGTGTTTCATCATTTGGGAGAGGTAATTATTCACTCCCACAAGGGATATTCTGTTTTCTTGTAGTTATTAGGCTGCAGAGTCCGAAGAATTAAATTAAGATGTCCATCGTCTACTGAAATATTTTGCAGTTGTTACACTTTGTAACTGGAAAAGATTACAATGAGAATGTAGTAGTGCAGCAAGAAAATTTGTTGAAAGGTTGGGTAATAACTTGAAGACCGATGGGAACCAAATGCAAGTGAACCATGAAAGGTATGTCTTAGTGTGTTTGGTTTGTTCAGTCTCTATTTCTCTGGTGCCCTTTTAACTAGAGACAGCAGCTCAGTGTGCCTCGAGCTTAGACCTAGTGTTAAGAGTGAAATGTGGGTTCAAACTCTCTGGATGTTGGCTTGTTTGTGTTAAAGAATGTTTCTGTTGATCCATTGTTCTTAGCACATACAGCATAATGTATCCATTTATCAACGTCAATTTTAATTAAACACGTGACCTTTATTTATTTGTTCCTCCTAGTAACAACTTGTGGATGATGTATCAACCTACAGGCTGAATATCACAGAATTTATGTAGTGAAAATGGAGGATCAAAAATAGAACCATCATTGAGAATGATATTTGCTGTAATTTTGTTTGCTGCTTCAGTGGCATGTACCCCATCCCAGCTAACATAATTGTATGGATCCTCACAGGCTGTGGCTGACAATGTTTGTCCATTTACCTCTTTGGTATTTCCACAGTATACTTCCTGGTTAAAGTTGTAAGAACCACCTCCTTGTCCACAACATGCTTTGTTTCCATATTTTAACCCTACAAACAGAGACATCATTAGAAGTTGGTCAACAAATTTAGGCGGAATACATCGATAGCCCCTTCAACTTGTTAGTAAACCTCATTTAAGATACTCGAATTATACTTTGGTTTGATTCCACACCTGAACACATGCATGATAAAGTATTCCTATTAGATACTTCAGTCTCTAATTTTGGAGAAACTTTTTGTCTATGTTCTTAAGTGCTCATTATACGTAGACAAGTTAAACCATTTAAAAAATTTCACCTCCTTTAATTTTACACCTTAGTTTCATAAGCCATAAAACCTCATGTGTATAATTAAAGGAGTCGTCTTATTTTAAATGGTCAACTTGTCTACGTGTAATGGACGCTTATAAACACACAATCTTTTTCAATAGTTTGTGTCAGAAGTGTCTAATAAGAACATTTGATCATATGTTTAGGTGCTCAATTGGAGTACGTACCATGAGAAGTGGGGTGTTGGAAAAGCTCCAAGAGGACAGCATGAGTGTCCACATAAATAACATTTGCATCTGAAAGATCTTTTCTTGTTTGTGCCAATGCATCTTTAAGCATATTGTTATAGTCCACAACTGCATTGTTGTATGATATCAAGCATCCACACTCATCAATATCAGAACTTTCATGAGGGAGCTTCACCAAAAATGCTGGGTAACATCCAATTGGTGCAAGGTTAAGTACCAAAAATGTTCTTCCTCCTAATCCATAGATTTCCTGATGAAAAATCAATAGTCAAATTTAACCTCGAAATCTAGATCATGAGGTAACCAAGTTCCCAATTCATAATCGATGTAAGAAACTCAATAGCTCCAACATGCTTAGGCATGATCCAGTTGAAGCGTGGATAATATAATATGGGGGTCAAACATCGGGTAAACCACAATTTGAGTTGGTTAGGGTTTGATACCGTGAACTCTGAGTAAGCCTCAATTCAAAAGGTAGATCATGAGATGAGCATTGCCCAAGACCATATAAGAAGTCTCCTATCCACAAGCGATGTAGGGAACTCAACAATTTCTATATTGAAACTAATTAACTTTACTTTTTTTTCTTTCATTTTACCCTTAATAAAAAGTTGTTATTGACACACAAATATTATGACATGTTTAAAAACCACAAACTTCAAAAGTTTCTTTTTGCTTTCTAAAACTCAGTACAGAACCAAACTACGTCAGACAAACTGAGACAAAACGTATATTAATTCTAATGTTATTATTACCTTGATTGTGCTAACAATTTGGGAAACTACTTGAGGTAAGTACTCCTTCACTCCACCTATTCCTTTACTTCCCAAATCACCAGTGAAGTCATTCTGACCTATATAGAATGTATAAAGAGATTTCCCAAATATGTCTGAGGGAGGCAGATTAGTGTTACCTGAAAATTAAGAAAAAATAATATAAAGATTATGAAAAAAAATATGAATATTTTTAAAAATGGAATACTAATAAAGTAGTAAATTATTTATTTTACCTTTACTCTGAAATTCATCAATTTTAGCCTTAAATAGCTTGAACTGTTGGAGTTGAATTCCTAGGTAAAAAGGGCTAACACCTGATACAAACAATGATGTTTGTGGCATGAGCACTGTGGATGCTGATGTTGCAAAGTTTGCACCATGTCTGAAATCAGATCCAATTGATTGCAAATATGGACTCAAAAATGGCAAACCTAATCCTTGAGCTGCATATCAAACAACACTATTATTTAATAGCAATTTTAGTAACCAACGCAGGGTTCAGGGAAAGGCCGCATATAAGTCATGTTCAAGTAGGGTACATAAGAAATGTTCAAGCAGGGTCCGGGGAAAGACCGCACATAAGCCATGTTCAAGCAGAGTTATAAATTGTCGAAGTCAGAAATTTCATTAAGGATGGTCAAGATCTGATGTAGGCAACCTACTTAATACAACATCAATATATAATTGATTTCACAGCTTGAACCTATGACATATAGATTACACGAAGACATTTTTACCATTCCCTAAAGACATAATAACATAAATATGCCATTTTACTTGGATTCAACGGCATCTATACCCTCCAACTTTTGGTGTGTGCACAACTAGGCACACTTAAACTTGTATAAAATTGAACAAGTAGACACACACGTCCTACGTGATATAATACACGTAGACCGCCACATTAGACATAAAATTGTCATGTAGGACGTCACGTAGAACAAATATGGTTATTATTCAATTTTATACAAATTTAAATATCTATTTATATACACCCATAATTAAAGATCATAAACATCACTTGAGACCAAGTTAAATTACACGTTTATGTATTATGCCTTCTCTAAATCTCCGCTTCCCTATATATAAAGCACAATAACGTTATGAGGAAAAAAAAACAAAAGAAAGTCACGGACTTGATCTCATGTATAAATTTCTACTAATAGGACAAAGAAAGGTAAACCTATGGACAAAACAAAAAATAATTACACCTTTATATGGACCAACTACTTTACTTTTTACAGCTAAGCCTTTTTTGTCAACTCCGGTCACAATAATATGTTTTTTTGTCATTTAAGGAATAGTAAGAAAAAGATGACATTGGTGATGACAACTTAGAGAATGGGCATACATATATATATATAGATTACGAATTTGAGTTGTGGAAGTAATCATTAATACTTACGTAAGCTATCTACATTACATTATTTTTGGTGCAACCCTTTTTCGAACTCTACATGAACGCATGATGATTTGTGTATCGAGCTACCCTTTACTAATCTATGTGTGATTTATAGATAATGGAATCGAGCAAGCAAGCACTAACCCTTGCATTATATTTCCTCCGTCCCACTTTATATGATGAAGTTTAACTTCATGACACAGTGTTTAAGAAAGAAAAAAAAATTGAAACTTGTGGTCTAAAATAAGTGTGATAGATATTTGTATGAGTAAAAATTATTTCATTAAGGGTAAATAGGACATTTTAAAATTAAAAAGTTACTAAATATATAAATGTGTCAATCTATTTGAGACTCACTAAAAAAAATGAATTACATAAATTGAGACATAAAAAGTAATAAATTGTCTACATAACACCCTAAGCCCTTAGGATACGATCCTTCCCTTGCATGAACCAAAATGATATGTGCACATCACTGCCCTTTAATTAATCTAAATAAAGAATTTATGTTATATACCCTTTTTTTTTAAAAAAAAAAAAAAGTACACTATCAATTGCTCAAAGGATATCTATAAGTATACTTTCTTTTTAAATGTGGAATTTGTAGTGTCGAAAATAAAATAAGTTATCTACTAATCGATAAAGATGACACAAAAATATTTTAATCAACCCAACACAGGAAAATTAAAAAAAAAAATTGGTATACCAAACACATCTTTTTATAAAATATAGTTTGAGTACTTAACACTATTTACAAAAGAAATAAAAATTTTTGGAACTTAATTATGATCATAAATATGTCAAAATTGAATGTATTAATTATAAAACTCATTTATGTAACTTTAAAAATCACTTCTCAAGAGCAAAAATAGAAAGTCTAAACTAAAATACTTTCCAACTATAAAAGTGTTTTCGTTCTTTTTTAAACGGACTAATAAAAAAAATAGTATAACAATCAAATCAATACTTATAGTAAGATCCAATTGAACAAAATGAATACAACAACAACAAACTCAATAAAATTTCACAAATTGATTCTGAAAAAGTATAATGTACGCAGATTTTACTCCTACAATAGATAAAGAGTTTGTCTCGAAAGACCCTCGACTCAAATATAAATGAAATTAGATGAAAACCATACCAAGAAAATCAACAATGACTCTTCCATCAGTTGCCCTTCCAGTTGGTCTTTTAAAATAAGTCATTCCATAAGGAGGCCCTTGAGATGGAAATGCAGCATTAAATCCACCAGTATCAGTATTTGAATCTCCAAAATTAAAAATTGCTTCAAATGCACATTTACTTTCCACCAAATTATTACAAGTTGTTATAATAATAATAATTAAAATAAACCAAACCACAATTGATGAAAACCAACAACTCATCATTTTTCTATTGTTTTTTTCCTCTCAAAAACAAAAAATACCATAATATAAAGTAATGGATTATGTTGAGACATTTTTTCCATTATATAGAAAGGAAAGCCAATGCATGTGAACAACATCAATATTGCTGACGCAATAAATCATTGTATGTACGAACAAATACTGTTACTAATACTTATAAAATTCATATTTTATTTTTAGTGCCGAATTTAGAATTTTCATTTAAAGAGTTCGAAAAATAAATATGTAAAATATAATGTAGTACATAAAAATCAATCTTAAGAGGTTAGGGGTGCAATTTGAATGCCCTTAACCGTTGAGCTAACCTTTTAATTTGCATATTGTTTATGGGTTTCAAAATTTATATATATATATAGAAAAATATACCTTGTATTTGTCATATATTTTTTGCCGAAAGGATTCGGGTGAATATATACCTACCAGAGTACAGGAAACAAGTTCAGCAGAACTCAATAATTTAAAATTTTATTTAATAATTACAACTTATTAGTTTCAAACCCAACTAATTCAACGGAACTAAATTTTTGAACTCATAAATTTTAAATTCTGACTCCTATCTATACGAGAAAGTGTTCTATCTCTTGTTCTTTGCATCCTAGTTCCTACCAGTTCATTTACATGATTAGGAACAAAAAAAGGACAACTGTATCCTTTGATTTAAATGGTTAACAACAAAAAAAGAACAACTGTATCTTTCGATTGGGTTGAGGTTGGGGGGGAAGAACTCATCATTAACTTGGAAAATGCAATAAATTAACATATGTACAAAATTGTATTCTTTGGATTTAGTTAAAAAAGAGGCAAATATGAACATTTTTTCTAAACTGTTGGTAAGCACAAGTTAGCTAGCTAGAAACAATGATGATCAACTCATGCACAACAAACAACTATATATAACGTATTCAATATAATTTCGTAAGTAGGATTTGAAAAAAGTGAAGTATGTAAGGAGACTATTTGTGAAAGACTCTCAACTCAAATAAAGTATATAAAAAAATAAGTATGTAAATCGAACTTAATCGAAGACCTAATATAGCACTAAAACAAAAATGCGGATAGACGAATAACTACTCGTTTTCATATGTAGCTAGAATTAAGATTTTAAGCTTATGTGTTTCAAATTTTTAAAAAGGTAGTTTATTATATTTTGATATTTATGCATATTAAATGAACTTTCAAAAACAAATACTCTCTCTTTCTCAATTTACGTGACACTTTTCATTTTTCGAGAGTCAAACAATTTAAGTTTGACCAGCAATTTGCGCATGGAATCTTTAAATTTTTTGAAATGAAATTTATATATTTGCAAACTACATAAAAAGTATTATAAGTTGCAATAATTGATAATTCAGAATGTTTAAAAGATGTACGAAAAACTTACGGTAAAAAATAGACTTGTTTGAATCTCAAAATCCGAAAAGTGCCACATAAAATAAAAAGGACGCAGTATAAGAAAAATATAATTCTAAAACTATAATCTAAAACATGTTATTATATCTATTTAATTAGAAAAGCATAATACTTTGCAAGAAGATTGGCGGTTGGGGGCTTGGGGCTGTGGAAATACTTTGCAAGAAGATTAACTTCATTAAGAAATGACAACTATCAACTACACATTTTGTCCAATATGTATACCATTTTCAAGTGCTTGCATGGATGGCTATTTTTTGGGTGGTTTTTAATTTTTGTTCCTTAGTAGGTCATATCACTTTAATTTTTGTTCCTTAATTGATAATGATTTTTTATTTTTTTTTATTATTATTCATTTCATAAAAATTATGGGCTACAATATTTTTAATTGTGACCTAATTTCGCAAGGTATAAATTTAGAGAACTTTTGTCTTGTTTGACATAAGATGCAGGAATAAGTTGTGCCTATTGAGGCATAACTTTGTTGGTTTTGAAACTGAATTTATGCTTCTATTGGCATACGTTTTGTAGGGACTAAGTTATGTCTTGTGGGTTATGAACTTCTTAAAGAATAATGTTTTGAAACTAAACTTATACCTAACTAAGTTTTGTCTAGTAAGACATAACTTATGAGTTATGAACTGAACTTATGTCTCTAATGACAAAAGTTTCACATGAATTAAGTGGCATAACTTGTTTTGCGAAGTAAGACATAACTTGTTTTGCATTGTAAAACATAACTTGTGTTATATCATGATGTGAAAATCTTTTTCATTAGGATTAACTCAAGAATTTGAAGGAACTGCATGTTCATTGCTAAATCTAAGGTTGTTGATTCAAACATAGCAAAGAAGGAGATTAGATCTAAGTTTCGCAATGACCCCATCAAAAAGGGGCTAAAAGCTCCAAAGAAAAAAAGAGAACGAGGAAAAAGAGTTATTGATTCCAAGGAAAAAGTACAAAAAACATCTTCCAGTAAGAATGACTCAAAAACAATTGTGGAAGATGATTATGATGCAATGGACCAACATGAAGCAAAAGATTTTGAGATATAGCCTTGTTTTTGTTTTCAATTTGTATATGACAAAATAAATGGGTTGTTTGTTTGTCCACTATACTATTTTGGAATGTCTAACAATACTTGTCCACTTTATGAAATCAATGGATAATTTTATATTTATTTTCTAATTTACCTTTCTTATTAATTATAGTCATTTCCCTATTACATTTTTCAAGACATTTATTTATTATGTTCAAAGGCTGATATAGTAAAATTATTCTTCTATTTATAGTTTCTTAAGTGTGCAAAGTTAATAGTGGACAAATATTGTTGGATAGAGGGAGTATTACATAATTAATAACCAATATATTTATAAATAATCAGTTATGCAATTTATAAGACTACAGTTATACAATCAATATTATGTAGTTATACAACTGCAACTATTTGTATAATGAAGATCTATTATTTGTATATTTTGTATACAATCTATATAACATAGATTTCAAACCGTCACATATAGATAATTAATATAAATGAATAAAAATTAAATTATACATATTTGTTGTCTTAAAATACACAACGAATTGTATACCATCTATATAATATGGAGTTCAAAGCGTAACGTATACAAACTGATATAAATCAAAGAAAAATTATTTAATTATACACATTTGTTGACTTAAAATGTACAACGACTTATATACGATCTATATAATATAGAGTTCAAACTGTAACATATACAAACTGATATAAGTAAACAAAATTATTCAATTATACATGTGTTGACTTAAAATATACAAGAAATTGTATACAATCTATATAGTATGGAGTGACATGTACAAAAGGATATGAGTCAAAGAAAAATTATTCAATTATACATATTTATTGACTTAAAATATACAACGACTTATATACAATCTATACAATATGCTTAGACACATAAACACACACAAACAAACTTAATCTGAAATTTGATACCAATTATATACATACACAAATGATTTTCAATCAAATGAACTACTTCATATAGAATGTTAATACGCTTAAAAATATTTTAAAGTTATAAATAACTATACAATTCAAACGGATATTTGTAGTCAATAATACAACCCTGCAAATTAAACACGAATTAACCAAGTGATATATGAAATACATATAAGTTGAATATAGTCGGAAAAATATACAACTCGTAATGGATAGATTATTGTATACAATCCAACAAAAAAGTCAATGGAATCGGTTTTAATTATGAAGAAGTTTCGATATAATAAACACAATGAGTGCTTTGTGTTTCGTCAAGAAGAAGTACTTTGTGTTTCGTCAAGAAGAAGAAGTCTTATTTGGTAAAGTATTCTAATTAAATTAAATGATCTTTAATTAAGGTATTATTTTCCTTTATTACTGCATAATTAGTTATATGTAATTAAACATGATTTTATACAATTATTTTATAAAAAGGGCGAAGTATATAAATCTGATTCGGAGTGACTATTTAAACTATACATGTGATATGTAAATAAGTAAACTATAGTTAAGAAGGCCTACTATGTTTCCTATTATAGCTAGTTATGAATTATCCCCCCCCCCCCCCCCCACCCCCACCCCCTAAAAAAAGCACCCCAAAATAGGACCCAACCATTTTTGGTTGGTTCGGAATGAAATTTATGAACTTGGTCTAACATCTTGAAATTCATCAGGGCTTTACTGTTGAGTACGGGTATCCTTTCGGCCCAATTGGTTAATGGCTAGAGCCCAATGCTTTAAACAAAAGGGAAAATTGTATAAAATAGCAAATTATTAATTCAAATTAATGATATAACCACAATTTTATTTAATTTTAATTCGTAGCAAACACTTGCCATTCACCTCTTTCCCCAAAGAATCTCGCTCGTCACTCTCCCTCACCTCTCTCACTTTATACAAACACAAATGTATAAATTGTGTTTGTGTAAAGCGAGAGAAAACTGTATATACAAATACAAATACATATATTTTCGTCCTATACACTTATAATTATACAAATACAGATCTTCTCCTACCAGTTCTCTTTTATCTTTCTTTCTTTCTCGCTTTATACAAACACAAATTATACAAATTACAATGTATAACTTGTGTTGTACAAAGCGAGAGAGAGAGATTTGATATACAAAATATTTTATTTCGATTCAATTGTATACAAATTCAAATTTTATTCAGATATACAAACATAATCATTGATACATATACATAGTAGTTACATATATACAATTTTCTAACTGATATACATATACAATCGTTGCGCTTTTATACAAACGAATGGTTGCTTGTGATTTATACAAATATGATGTTCCATAGCAAATATAATATTTGTTATGGAGCGCAATTATGCAAACTATAGCTATAACATAAAATATGATTTTTATGTTTGCTAAACCTAAAATTTACTCTTAAAAAAAAGGAGAAACTAAGTAAATACCCCATAAAAGCAAAATAATTACAAGCATATACATCTTTACATTCATACCCCATTAAATAATTACACTATATACCCCCCAACTAATTTCGCTTGACTGATACTAAATCAGTGTGTGTGTATATATATATATATATATATATATATTATTTTTATTTTTAAATTTTTTAATAAAAATTCTGTTCTTCGGTGCACCAAAGTTTAGAGACCCTTACACCTAACACCGAACCGAAGAATCAATCTTTTAATAAAATAACACCGAACGAAAAATCGAATTACTTCGGTTCGTTTTGATTTTTCGGTAATTATGCCCACCCCTATATGATATTGATTTAGTATTAGTTAAGCGAAATTAGTTTGGGGGGACTATATATTATAATTATTTAGTGGGATATGAATATAAAGGGATATATACTTGTAATTATTTTACTTTTATGGATGTTTGCTTAGTTTCCCTCAAAAAATCTGGACATATAGAAAAATGAGAAATTTACACCATGCGTCAAGCTTATAAATTTATTAGTTAAGTGTACATATTTCACACGTGTATCGTGATAATTCCGACTATCTTATGTTCTATAATACTTTGGTAGAGATGCTTGAATTATGAAGAAAATTTTATATTAGAAAAGAAAGATGATAAGTTATTGGTGAAACACATCATTTTGCCGACCAGGATTTATACAAGAAAAACAATGGGCTTAGAAGAGGGGTCCACCTCTCAATTGCGTTTTAAAAGAGATTTATATATATAAAAAAAAAAGGTTATGTTCGACGTAAAAAGACTATTGTGTAAAATGATTAAACTAAACAATAATTAGTTATCATTATTATTATCTAGTCGATTTTTATAAAATTATATATCTTTAAAAATTTATAATTGAAAAAATATTTATAAAAAAATATGTGATTTATCAATATAACTATTACTCTCTCTGTCCCAATTTATATGACTTACTTTCCTTTTTAGTCAGTTCCAAAAAGAATGACACAATTCTATTTTAAGTAACAATTTAGCTATAAAATGTCTATTTTACCCTTAATGAAATGATTTACAGCCACACAAATTTCTATCATTCATTTTGGACCACAAGTTTTAAAAGTTTTCCTTCCTTTCTTAAACTTCGTGCCGAGTCAAAGTACCTCATATAAAATGGGACAGAGGGAGTATAATATNCAAATTAATGATATAACCACAATTTTATTTAATTTTAATTCGTAGCAAACACTTGTCATTCGCCTCTTTCCCCAAAGAATCTCGCTCATCACTCTCCCTCACCTCTCTCACTTTATACAAACACAAATGTATAAATTGTGTTTGTGTTTGTGTAAAGCGAGAGAAAACTGTATATACAAATACATATATTTTCGTCCTATACACTTATAATTATACAAATACAGATCTTCCCCTACCAGTTCTCTTTTGTCTTTCTCTCTTTCTTGCTTTATACAAACACAAATTATACAAATTACAATGTATAACTTGTGTTGTATAAAGCGAGAGAGAGATCTGATATACAAAATATTTTATTTCGATTCAATTGTATACAAATTCAAAATTTATGCAGATATACAAACATAATCATTGATACATATACATAGTAGTTACATATATACAATTATCTAACTGATATACATATACAATCGCTGCGCTTTTATACAAACGAATGGCTGCCTGTGATTTATACAAATATGATGCTCCATAGCAAATATAAAATTTGCTATGGAGCGCAATTATGCAAATTATATTTGCTAAACCTAAAATTTACTCTTAAAATAAAGGAGAAACTAAGTAAATACCCCATAAAAGCAAAATAATTACAAGCATATACATCTTTACATTCATACCCCACTAAATAATTACACTATATACCCCCAACTAATTTCGCTTAACTGATACTAAATCTGTGTGTGTGTGTGTATATATATTATTTTAATTTTAATTTTTTTAATAAAAGTTTGGTTTTTCGGTGCACCGAAGTTTAGAGACCCTTACACCTATCATCGAACCGAAGAATCAATCTTTTAATAAAATAACACCGAACGAAAAACCGAATTAGTTCGGTTCATTTTGATTTTTCGATAATTATGCCCATCCCTATATGATATTGATTTAGTATGTTAAGCGAAATTAATTTGGGGGTATATATTATAATTATTTAGTGGGGTATGAATATAAATGGATATATGCTTGTAATTATTTTACTTTTATGGATATTTGCTTAGTTTCCCTTAAAAAATCTGGACATAGAGAAAAATGAGAAATTTACACCATGCCTCAAGCTTACATGGTGTAAATTTCTTAGTTAAGTGTACATATTTCACACGTGTATCGTGATAATTCCGACTATCTTATGTTCTATAATACTTAGGTAGAGATGCTTGAATTATGAAGAAAATTTTATATTAGGAAAGAAAGAAGATAAGTTATTGGTGAAACACATCATTTTGCCCATCAGGATTTATACAAGCAAAACAATGGGCTTAGAAGAGGGGCCCACCTCTCAATTGCGTGTTAAAAGAGATTTATAAAAAGAAAAAAAGGGAGTTATGTTCGACGTAAAAAGATTATTGTGTAAAATGATTAAACTAAATAATAATTAGTTATCATTATTCTTATCTAATCGATTTTTATAAAATTATATATCTTTAAAAATTTATAATTGAAAAATTATTTATAAAAAAATATGTGATTTATCAATATATCGTCTTAAGATATTATAATATTTTGTTTATCCATATTTACATCCTAATCGAGCTTTAGGCCCCACTCTGATTTTCTTGTGGGGATTTTTTGAGAAACCCCGATCATACCCATGTTCCTTTTTTTATATTAATTTATATGATTATGTTTGATTCGTTATAAAATTTAAAAGATAAATAAAGAGTTTTAAATTTGTGAACTCAAATAAGTTATAAATTATTTTGATAAAAATAAATAAGTACTTTTATGCTAAATTAATATTAAATATAAATATATATCAGGCTTTGAGAGTCGACTAAAAAAATAACATAAAACGAATGAAATATTAAGGAAGTATTTAACAATCTGGAGACTTTAATAACCTATTCAATTCTTCAATTGATAAATTTTAATTTTAATAATATTCGATTAAATATATTTGATCTTCGATTAGATTAACCGTATACATTTTATCGCTTAAGTTGTGAATTCTTATAATTAAATATGATTATTAATCATTCCACCACTTAATTACCTCTTTTATGCCAATTTTATATTATTACTTTATACATGACACCAATATATATATATATGAACGAATCAAAAATAAAAAATTTAAGAATATATCAATAACAATCTCTATATCTCTATAGGATAAAATAAATTTATAGATACACCACCCTCTTCAGATTTAACTTTATATGATTTTTTTTTAACTTTATATGATTACCCTATATGTATGTTGTTTGTTGTTGTTGTAATTAGGCTAAAGTCATCGATGGTCCCTTAAAGTTGTTCGCATAATTCACTTATACACTTTACTAGGACTTGTATCTATTAAACACTTAAATTGCTCAAAACATATACTCCCTCTGTCGCTAATTACTTGTTCACATTTTCTTTTTTAATTGTCCCTAATTACTTGTCCATTTTGACAAATCAAGAAAGGACAATTTTTTTTACCCATTATACCCTCAATAAATTACTTTGAAAATAGTAGAATTAGTTTTTAATTCATCCATTTTATAATTAATAGGGGTAAAGTGGTAAATTCACTACATCAATTATTGTTTTCTTAATAGGTGTGTCAATTCAAAAGTGGATAAGTAATTAGGGACAGAGGAAGTACCTATTAAACACAAAACACTGATGTAACAACTTAAGTGTACCTTACTTGACATTAGACACGTGAATAGGTTCCATATATCATTTTACTTTTATTTATTTTTGAAGAACTTGTACCTTTTTTTGTTGGGAAAAGGGTTAAAAATGCCCTTAACGTATCCCAAATGGTTCAAAAATGCCCTCCTTCCACCTTTTGGTTTAAAAATGCCCTCAACGTTTTTTTAAGGTTTAAAATTGCCCTTTTTTAACAGCCGGCTGACATGGCAAATGTGACATGGATTTTATTTACCCATTTCAAAATATATGACCCACTTAATCTAGAAACCCATTTCAAAAAATTTGACCCGATCGTTTTTGGGTCTTTTGTTTCCACTAGCTCTAGTTCTCTTCTTTCTTCTCCTTCAATTCATATGTTCTCCATTCTCTAGTTAATTGCAGGAAGAAAAAGATGGAAGAACTACATCAAGATTTGTCAAGTTGATGTTTTTGCACATAGCGCACTACAAACTTGATTATGACGTGAATTTCTGCAAGTTTTTTTAGTTCTGTTGTAAGCAAGTTCTTGAATTCAATTTGCTTGGCAAGAAACTATCTTGAAACTCATTCTTAGGATTAAAATTCATACAGTAACTCTAAGAAATAGTGCATTCAAAAAGCTAGCAATTAACCGAAAAGTTATGCATAAGTAAATCTTTCAAGGGTATTAGTTCGCAGCCGCAATACGAGAAATATCAAGAAGAAGAAAACTGAAATGTTGGCGTTATCAACAACAGTTCGTGGTATGTTTTTGCTTGAGAATCAAATCTCATTTTCGATAATGAAGCTCTTGATCAGCTTACGATATGACAAAGATGAAGGAGATGAATTGCTTGAGATGTTCTTAAATTTCACCCTTTTCGGTGAATATGAACAAAAAAGGGAAATGAGTTACAACCATGTCGAAGAGCCTCTCCATTTTCTTGAAGCATTTAGAACAAGATCATTATGGATGTAAACCTACAAAGGAAGATGCAAAAAGATGATTCATGCTAGAATTCGATAGAGCTGTGAGTAATAGGCAAACTGTTGTTAAACTAATGTTTTTGGGGTGAAAAGATTGATTGTATAGTTTTGTTGAATAATGTTCATCTTTACATTGCAAGCTTTTATAATAGCTTAAACTTTGACAGAGAAGGAGAAGTTTCATTGGTAAAATCTTGATTTCATCTAATGTTGACAGATTCGTTCTTGGATCATACTATTACCAATGGAGCCTCAAAGTCTTGATCAACGTTATATGGCTTACGTGATGTATTATCAGCTGACTAATGCACCTTCTATCACCGAGCAGCCATAAAAGGAGAATTACAAGGAGAACAAAGAACAAAGAACAAAGTGATGACTGCCTAATTGTTTAAGTTCTCCGCAACTTTCAACCATATAACACAATAATACTAAAATAAACTTTTGACAAGTAAACCAAATCAACAATACACACAACTAAACCAAATTTACAACTGTCACAATTAAACAATATTGATATTAGAAAGGTGACACTTTGGAGTCGTTACGATTGTTGTCTAACAACTATAAAGAGTACAAAAATCAGCAAAAGGACTAGTTGTTTAGAGTCATTACGATAGTTGTGTAACAACCATTAAGAGTACAAAAATTAGCAAAAATACTAATTGTTTGGAGTCATTGTTTCATTTTCTCCTTACATAACACTTAAGACAGTAAATACAAAACAAATCATACATCCCCTTGCCCCCTATAGGCTTAAGTTTGCCAATTTTTCTCTCTCTTGTAGCTTGTAACTGGTTTGAAGTCATTGCTTCTTTCCCTTTCCAAGTTACTTTTTTTGGTGAATATGGAAGGTTGGTCGGTATTGATATACCATCGTGATCTCCCTGGAAAGTTATCTTTCTTGGCCCAGTATTTATCTTCTTCAGTCTTTCATGAAGTCTAAAATTACTTTCAGACACCACTTTAGGATATATAGTAGGGTCTGAATCATGCCCTACTACAATAGAGGTCTGGCTAGAGATCTGACTTGAACCAGGAACAAGAATGAAGAAACATACACTTTCTTGAGTGTTTTCTGATTCTGTCAAGGGCACATTATGAGATTCTTGAGAGTTTTCTTCATCTTGGAAGACGTCCTTGTGTTTATCATTGAGCTGCATAAAGAAAAAAAAATTAAATGATAATCGTTAGATACAAAAGGGGAACACATTTATGAAGTTACAATTGTTACCAATGGATATTTTCTTCTGTTATGATTTGGTTCACCACAATAACCACAAGTCATTAGCATTCCTTTTCTCGAAGCTGACCAAACCCCCTGCCTATTTTTAGCCTCATCCTTCTTTCTTGTTCTCTTCATCTTTGGTCTACCAATAATCTTAGCTAAAGTAGGAGGCTCCATGGCAAGGTGCGGCTCCATCTTTCAAAAAATTTCACCTCTAACAGGTTCGATCTTGTGCTTATATACCATCAAATACGCTTCCTTAGAATATCACCAGTGTATTTTAGCAATAGGGTCATTTTTTTATGGATAAATGCTTTGATGGCATGAGGACATGGTATTCCAGATAAGTACCATACTCTGCATGAGCATCTTTTAAGTTCTATATTGATTGTATGCCTATCCACACCCTCGGTCACTTCATATCCACAGCCCCCATTAAACTCAACCTTACATCGTTGGGCAATGACCCTGTAGTCATTAAAGAGATGCATTGCATGTGGTGAAAACTCATTCTTTCAACTTTTAACTTCAGTCTCATGCTTCCTTATCATGTTCATTACCTATACAACAATAATCAAAAACAACAAAATGAACCAGCTAATGTTGCACAAACTGAAAAAACAAAAATTTAAAATACCTTAAAACAAATATCTAAAATTCTGATTATTACTCTAAACTAGCAGTTTGATTTAAAGTAGATTAAAAGCGCGATCAAATGGATTAATTTTTTATCATAAACGCTATTGGAATCAAAATGATAACACTTTTAACACTTGTTATAACTCAAGTTAAAAACTTTTTCAGTAGCTTAAAACACTTTTTCCTCTTCAAGTTAGAACTTATTCCAATAGCTTAATACATAAATCTGAAAGAACTAACACTAGTTCATATCAAATATTATGGAATTTCAAAAGGTAAGATTTTCTAACCTTCACCCTTATTTTTTCAAGCATCTTTATGATTGGTTTTTGTCTGGCCTCTACAATCCATGAGTTGAAGGACTTCGTGAAGTTGTTGTCAACCATGAAATTTTTGCATTTGGTGTCAAAATATGCTCTACACCATTTTTCTGGTTGATAGCTCACCAAGGACTTAGCAGCCTTCTTATTCAACTCACCCATTTTTTTCAGCTGATCTTTGAACTCCTCCTCATATGTACCCCAAGCACACCATCAAAGAAGCTTTTTCAACTCCCTACTTCTGTAATTTTTGCTCCAATTAGCTTCAACATGCCTAACACACCATCAATGATTTGCTTGTGGGCATACATTAGTAACAACATTCAATAAACCCTTAAAAAACATAAATTCAGATTAGTTGCAGAATAATATACATGAAAACTAGCTAAGAAAAGATGAAATGAACTTAAAGTAAAGATACCTTTTGCATATTTGATATAAAAGTGACATTTTCACCCGACTTTAAATCCAAAGAATGTTTCAGCAGCTCTAGAAACCAGCTCCAAGTTCTTTTAGTTTCTTTATATACTACGACTCAAGCAAGTGGATAGAAATGGTTACTCGAATCTTGTCCCATTGCGACCAACATTATTCCCTTACTTTTTCCTTTTAAAAAGGTGCCATCTAGCCCTATAAAAGGTCGCAAACCTCCTTTCCAGCCTTCCTTTAATGCCTGAAAGCATATATACAGCCTTAAAAATCTTCTTTTACCTTCTTCCATAGCATCTCTTGACAAATTGATCACTACATCAGTTCCTTGATTACTCATCCTCAATTCTTGTGTGTATGCCTCCAACTTGTTATAATCATCCGCGTAACTACCATCTAATTTCTCTAAGACAAGTCGCTTTACTCTCTTCAATTTTGACTCATTCACATTAAGATCCAAAACAGAATCCAAGTGCTCCTTCGTGTCTTTAATCTTTAGTGCAGGATTATTCTGAACTTTCTTCTTAAAATATTGAGATAAAATCCCAGCTTTAGCTCTCATGTTCTTAGAAGTCTCATAATATGTGTGTTCTTGATTTAAGGTCTTGATCTTAAAACCTTGATCTCTCCCATCCTTGTAAATCGAGCATCAAAAGGGACAATCAAGAACACAACAATAAGTAACTCTACCTTTGTCGCTTTTCTTTACTCTAATATCCCTCTTATTTGCAACAACATAGAAGTCTATAACTTGTTTAGCTTCTTTGAGATTGCTAAAGGTTATACCATACTCCAAATCCTTGTACTTGTCTAACTTTTCATTGATATCAAGTTTTTTTTGCTTTTTATAACTCTCCAACTCTTCACTATCGTATTCGCTAGACACAGTTTCACCATTTTCCTCTTCCTCACTACTATCACAATCTGTTCCAACTTCTACAACATTGTCACATTTATGGTAATGAATGATGTTTGGAACTAACCCAAGCTCCTCTTCATAGTTATCCACTGCAAAAAAGTTCACTACCTTGAAATTGTCAGATAATAAATTCTGAAGAGTTCTAATGCCTTCATCCCCTTCGATCACATAGAAACCACCAGATGGGCTGTAAATAGAAGCTGTCGTACTTCACTAAAAGCTAATTTTTCTTTAAATTCTCAACATACATCAATGTAAGACAACAAGTCAACTTTGTAACCTCTCCATGCGTGAATCAATTTTTTATGGTATACCAGTTGTGGTTTTCGGAACCATTGTCCCCCATAATTAAAAATCAGATCAACATGTTCAACCATTCTTGAATCGAGTCAATATGCAACATAACAAAAAAAGAAGAGAGCCCATATCAGACAATACTCAGTGTAATAAAATATAAAATATAATATGTATAAATAAAGCATATCATCGAGAAAAGACATGGACCTCCACTAGCAGTTAAAAACTCTAAATTAATGAAGACGGAGACAAATAAAAAAAGAGGGACATGGACCACTGCAACTAACACAATATAAACAAAGCATAAAAAGATTCAAAATACATGATTTTTAACATATACTCAGATGCTCTGTAATGTAAAAGGGCAAAACATTACCTTTTGCCAACTGAAGAACAAATTGAAGGTGTTGTGATTTGCAACCCTAAACCTCCATCCTCGGCGGCTGCTACAAAAAAAGGCTGAAAATCATGCTAAAATGGAGTTCAAGGATATGTTAGGTTAATGTGTAAACGGGTTTGTAGGTGGGTTTGAGTTTTTGTAGCATAGATGGGTCGGGTCGTTGGGCTGGATTTTAAAAAAATAGGTGGACCAATAAGATGAAGCCATTTGTCTAATTTAATGACTCAACATTTGCCATGTCAGCTGACTGTTAAAAAAGGGCAATTTTAAACCTTAAAAAAAACGTTGAGGGCATTTTTAAACCAAAAGGTGAAAGGAGGTCATTTTTGAACCATTTGGGATACGTTAAGGGCATTTTTAACCCTTTTCCCTTTTTTGTTTTATTGACATTTGGCATTAAAATAATTAAAATTATTTTTTTATTTAAAATTGATTTCTTGGTAAACCCAAGAAATCAACCCCACCCCCTTTTTCAGCCATCGTCCTCTTCATCCACACTCTCTGTTTTTTTTTTTTTTTTTTATAACTTTGTTATTTCATTTATTTTCATTCCTTATATAATTTGAATCTACTAATTAATTTGATTTTGCAATAAGAAAAAAGATTTTCAAGCATTGAAGTTAAGAAAGTTAGTCGGACTCTGTTCATTTATATTTCTGGCCACTTTGAACTGACATCACCACACAAATTAAAATATAAGTTAATTAAGCTTATTGACAATGATATCTTAAAATTTCATAGAATTAATTTGAGTATTTCGATTTCTTATCGTTGTTAATTTCAAAATGATTCACATTGATTTATTTTTCACAGGCATCTCAAAAATCATTTTGCTAAGCTACAAATTATTCACGAATAGATTTAATCCTCATAATTTATAGGAATAATAAGAAGAAAAAACAAAAAGTAATCTGCCAAAGGAATCGAGAACGGCGAGTGCCTAAAGAAGAAGAAGAACGGGCAAAGTTTTAGTAGGTGGGGTTGAATTATTTAGGGTTGAAAACAGTACTTATTTTTTTTATCTTTCAAAATTATAAAAATATATTTTTATAGTTAGATTGGGCAATAGGCGATGGGTCAGGTGTCATAACTTTATTCGTAACTATTTTAAACTACGGAGTGTGAGTTACACGCACAGGGTTTTATGTATTGATTGTTATTTTGTGTCTAATAGATATATATTTGTTAATATTAAAGTGTCTAATAGATACTAACTTTAATTGAGGTGTCTAAATGAATTATAGGATAATTTTAAAATTTG
This sequence comes from Solanum stenotomum, assembly GCF_019186545.1. NCBI lineage: Eukaryota > Viridiplantae > Streptophyta > Magnoliopsida > Solanales > Solanaceae > Solanum > Solanum stenotomum. The sequence goes on along the minus strand of NC_064287.1, from coordinate 3,498,964 downwards.
TTACTAACCTAATCTAATGGACCATGCAGATTAGTTGTAGCATGAAATGACCTGCAGGTGTATTCCACTACTTTTGCAGATATTTATTGATTTTTTACTCAGAGTTCACAATGGATCTCGAACTAAAATCGAATCCCCAGCAGTAGGATTTTAGTTGAACATAGCGTTTTGAACAAGATTTTTTTCATATACAAAATTCAAATTCAAGACTTCTGATTAAGGATGAAGCAGTCTACTATTACATCGCAACCCATATTGGTCAGATATTTACGTCTACACTTTTTATTTCCATTTCAAATCAAATGCATAATTGGCGGATTTGAAATAAATTATCCAATCTGCTTAAATTTTCAATATGTTTTAAGTAATTTGCGGAAAACAGACCACGTCAGAGTCAGACACAAAAACAGATCACCTCTTCAATTTTAGTTTAAAAAATAAAGAGATGATTTTCATTTATTTATTTTTTATTTTTTTGGTCACAATTTAAATGATATTTTTCATTTTTTGATAGTCAAACAATTTAAATTTGACTGAAAATTTGCGCATGAAATTTTTGAAATAAAATCTATATATTTTTAAACTACATAAAAAGTACTATATGTCACAATAATTGACGATTCAAAAAATTCAAAAGATATATGAAAAACTTGCTATCAAAGATAAACTTATTTAAATCTCAAAATCCACATAAATTAAGACGGAGAGAGTACTAAATACTAGATTTATAATAAATAGAGGTGATATAATAAAATTATCTTTTTATTATGTGAAATGGACAAATAAAAATAGGCGGAGTAATTAATTAATTGGCCAATAAAACTGGACGCGACGCCAGAGACGCGTAAATCATGTAGGCAAATGACACGTCAGAGATAAAAAGTGATGTAGTTAATTTATTTAAAATATAAAATACACGAATTTCAAAAACGCCAGCTCAACCACTCAGCGAATAAGCTGATTTTAGATACGTACACGTGTTTGGTGACGTGGATCTCCATCTCTTTCTTTCTTCGTCTTCAACAAATCAGTCTCTTTCTCTTTCTACTGTCTCTCTCTCTCTCTTCTTATCTCTGCTATTTTCTTTTATATAATATGTACTCCATATTTTATTATTCTATCTAGAAAAAGAGAAAGTAGATACAAAATGCAGAAAGTTTGAGACAAAAACTGCAAAATTCCATCAATTAAATCTCAATTTAAGGTATGTTCAAATTTCGATTTATGGTTTTCGTGAAAAGTTTTGGATTATGAAGCTGAATTTAAGTTTGATCTCTGTTGAAAAATAAGAGATTTGAGTTATTGAGCTTTTGGGGACCTAAAATACTTGAACTATTGGAAATGGTACAAAATTACCCTCTGTCAACCTATTAGCTCTGAAATGAAATACCCTGACTTCTACCTAAAGGTTCCATAGACGTCAGGGTATTTCAGAGCTAATAGGTTGATGGAGGGTAATTTTATACCATTTTCAATAGTTTAAGGATAGTTCTGTTCTTATAATTATGCTTAGAAATTAAGAAAAATTGTTATGTTTTATTCTTCCTTTGTTTGAATATTGATATTTTCTAGTGGTAATTTAGGTGGGTTGAGGAGGACTAGATTGTCATTTCATCCTATGTAATTCTATAGGCTCAATTTTTTTTGTGAAGTTTGTCTCTTTACTTGTGTGAGGACTATGAATGGACGATTATGCCCCTGTAAGAAAATGAGTTAATTTTGAAAGGACAGTGGCATCAAGAGAGAATGGCTGGGGGTGATGATACATAATTAATTTCTTGAAGGTTTGAAAAATATAACAGTAAGAACTATACTGACAGGGATGGATGCAATCAGTTAAATTCTGTGTTAAAATTTAGGTGTCATTTGGTAGGGTGTATAAGAATAATCCTGAATATGCTATATTAGTAATGTTGGTATTAGTTATGCTTGCATTAGTTGTATTATGATTATTTTTTATGCCGTATTTGATTTGGTGTATTAGAAATAATATGCATTACATAATTTCTAATAAAGAATAACTTGTTTAAAAAAGTACCATGTACAAGTATGGTGTAAAGGAGGTGGAAAATGTTTTGAAGGGCAATTGTGTCTTTAATCATGCTAATGCATACATTAAAACCCTTTGCATTGCAATATTATGGATTTTTATGTATTAGGTATTTGTAGCATATATAACTACCAAGTGTAGAGTGTTAGTTATACGTAGATTGAAAAAGTGTATTGAATAAGGTACTTGTAATATACAAAGTTAATGCATGCATTATATTTTGTAACAAACTCTACCAAACGACCCCTTAAAAGTTTGGGCTATAGAAACTATTTCATAAAGTGGCTAGCTTTAAAGACTTTACATAGTATAAATTTACCATTTGGAGTAATTGAGATTCTTTAGCTAAATATTATCTATTTAATGTGTTATGCTTTTTACTGGAATATTTAGGATGGATAAAACTTATTTGCTTCTCAGCTTTGGATGGTTTTGTTGTTGCTCATTGTTTGACAGGGCTTTGTTTTATGCAGTTGGCATAATAATCTTGGTTAGTGTACCTCCAACAACAACTATGCCCAAGTCCCAAACAAGTTGTGATATTGTTAGTACCTCCGAAAGGAAATAATCATCTCAGCAGTGAATTAGTCGAGTGTCTAGTTGCTTTCTGACACATGGGAAATATTGAGGATGGGAAGTCTTCTACGCCTGAGAAATCATTTTCGACTGCACCAGTAAGCAAATACAGAATTGTGTATTGTTTAGTTTGTGTAGAGTGTTTGGTATTGTTCTATATGCTTCAGAGTATCTGTCACTCGTATCTTTTTAATGTCCTCTATGTTTGTTTTCTCTTTTAGTCTTAATCCCTTCTTTGAAGTTCATCCTGGTAAATGCCTTCGTGTATTGACAGGACCAAAGCAATTTTCATGTGTATCCTGATTGGGCTGCGATGCAGGTTAATTATTTTCTGATATGCTGTTAGATACTATTACCATAGGTCTAGTGATTATTGACATTTTTATGTAAATTGCTAAATCTTCAGGCATATTATGGTCATCGAGTAGCTGTACCTCCATATGTTAATTCTGCTGTTGCACCTGGTCGTGCTCCTCATCCTTACATGTGGGGCCCGCTACCGGTACTTTCCAGGCTGAATCTTTCTTTTAAATTCTTGCAAGTTGTTTAATTGAAGTGCTAGGTAATAGTTTATCCGGCTTCGCCGACATGAGTTCTAACTAGAATTCTCCTTTTTTAGCCTATGATGCCACCTTATGGCACACCATATGCAGGAGTCTATGCACATGGTGGTGTTTATCCGCACCCTGGAGTTCCTATTGTGAGTCCCCATTCTAGTATCTCCGTTCTTTTTTCTTTTCTGAAATCATGAGTGCTTTCTGGTAATTGTGCTTTCTAAAGTTCTCTACATGTAATATCAGAATAAGCCACTGGAAACAGCAGAACCAATGCTGGTGGCTTTCATCTTAACTGAACCCTGTGAGCAGCTTTCGCCTTGGTTATTACCTAACGAGAGAGAGCCGATGCGAAAGTAGTCCTTTACGCGAGGAAACGCCAGAGAGACTGACCTCTGCTAACTAGTTTTGTTCACAGTTTGCTAGGCCATCAAATTTAGTTTAGATTATAGGGCATTGATCAACAACTTTAACGAGCTAGGTCCACCAATTTCTTAAAGGAACTGAGAAAAGTAACTTCGGAGGAAAAAGTGAAGGTTATAACTATGTTAACAATAAATGGTGTGTGAAAAGCAAGCAGTTAACCGATTTAGGAATTATGCCCTTCAATTGGCCAAACAATGATTTCCAGTATCTACTTCATTAGGATTTATGAGTCTACTGCTCAGCTGTTGGTAAGAAAATGGTGTATTTGTTGTGTTTCTTAGTACGATGGAGAGGGTCATTTTTATTATAAATTCAGTTGAATATTTACGGATTGGCTCAAGCTAACGGTGATCATTGATAGAGGGTAGTCATATTAAAACTTGATCCACCTTTACAAGTTCAACAAAGTGGGGTCTGTGGAGGGTAGAGTGTACACAGGTCTTCGTAGAGGTCGAGAGGTTATTTCCAAAAGATCCTCGGCTCAAGTGAAGAAAAACAAAGTAGTAATGAAAAGGAAAAACGACAGTGAAGAAAAAATGACAACTAATAGGAAAGCAGTAAAGACCATAAAGTACCAAACAACAAAATAGTACATTCACCTAAACGTAATAAACAACGGATAGCAAAGCATATGACTGTAGATTTATGTAGAGTTACTATAATATATGACTCTAGAGACAAAAGTTGTGGCTGAAACATACGAACAGGCCCATTTACAGATTATTCTTTTTTCTGATTTCAGGTGTCTCGTCCTCAGGCGCATGGAATGACATCATCTCCTGCTGTTAGCCAAACCATGGTATATGTTACTTTTAGTTCTTTGACTTCTTTCAGTGTTTATAAACTTATTTGCTTCTGGAAAATGCCCGAGACTGACAGATTATGTTCCTTTTAAGCTCAACGTAGTATACTAGTACCTAATGGTGGGATTGAAGCTAAATCACTCTACATTGTGTAGAATACTGCTTCTTTGAGTATGGATGCTTCTGCTAAGTCTTCGGGGAACTCTGATCAAGGCTTGACGAGTCAGTCAAAAGGGTTTAATGGACTTGGAATGTCAATAGGAAATTGCAGTGTTGACAATGGTGATGGCACTGACCATGGACCTTCTCAGAGGTTCGTGTGAAACCAGTTCATGCTTGGGATCATATTCAGTTGTTTAAGAACCATATGCGACTCAGTTGTAGATACTCCCTTCATTTCAATTTGTTTGTCTGGTTTTGACTTGACACGGAGTTTAAGAAAGTAAACAAGACTTTATCTTGTGGTTGCAAACTAAATATATGTACAATGTACCAAAATATCTTTTAATCTTGTTGTCTTAAAATATTCTATGTGGAAAGTTGATATTAAATAACATTCCATTTGAAACAGACTCAAATAGGAAGTAAGACAAACAAATTGAAACGGAGGGAGTAGAATATCTGCAATTAGTGGTCCTTACGTCTGGAGACCACTTTTAATCCTGTTAAAGATATTGAGTATTGACTGATTGTTAGTTTCATGCCATGACAGTGGGCAAACTGAAGGCTCAAGTGACGGAAGTAACATACACACAGCAGAGGTGTGATCCGAGATCTTTAAATCCATTTGTCTCAATTTTTTTATTTTTTCTTTATTTGTATTTGGTAAGAGGGTTATTGTTGCTCATACTTTCTCCTCATGCTCTAGGTGGGTGAGCACAGGAAGAAAAGAAGCCGCGAGGCAACTCCTAATAACTGTAAGAGTTTGGTCTGTTTCTCACTTCCTATTCAAATTTCAATAGTTATAGGATTTGCATATTTGTGAACTCTGCAGTTCTCCAGATGAACTTCAAGGGTTCTTGCTTTAAGTCAATTCTCGTTTCCGCTTCCATATTTGTTGACGTTAGTGTCAACCGTCAAGTGTTGTAACGTCATGAGCTTAAGACTTTTGAGGGTGGTGTCAGGTACATGCAACAAAAGAACTTGTGTTAATTGCTTAATGGCATGATACATAATAGACACTTTAACTTTGCCTTAGCTAGCAATTAAACACTCCAACTTTGAGTAAGCACATGTAGACACCTCAACTCGTCTCCACTGTGTTAGTTGAACAGTCCAACTTATGAAATGATCATCGAGACACCTCCAAAGTTTATGCGCCATGTCAGCATCGGGTGTCCATGATGGGGACGAGTTGGAGTGTTCAGTTGTCAATTGGGACCAAGTTGAAGTGTCCAAATGTGCACTCTCAAAGTTGGAGTGCTTACTTGCCAGTTGAGGTCAAGTTTGAGTGTCTGTTTATGTATTATGCCTTGCTTAATAGATAAAAACACTCTTGAAGCTTGTGATATTGCAGCTTTAACCTTTAAACGAAATGCTCGAATTGGGTACATTAGAGCCGTCCATACTCAATCTACTCCTGGTTCTTTTGTCAAAATTTCTCTATTATTATTGAAATATATGGCTATATTACTGGTAAAAGAGTTGGACTAGATGATTTGCCTTTCTTTTTCCCGTCATTAAATGAGTAAGGTATTTGTCATTCTGATTTCTGGGCACTATAATGGTTAGAAGTATCCGTTTCTCAAACTTGGTACACTTGATTGCTTCAACATTATTACTAGATGATGCATTTATTGGAGGGTATACAAAAGTGAGAAATGCCGAGCGTGAAAGTAGTTTACCTGATTTTATCTTTTCAAAATCTATTGCAGCTGGTGACAGAAAAAGTCAAAGACTGTGCAGTCCACAACGTACTAGGGAAGTAAATGGGGACTCAGAGAAGGGAACTGGTGTAGCTGTTAATCCTGGTAATATAGCAGAAAAATTAGCGGGAACAGCATTTTCTCCTATCCTGACTACTACTCCACTAGTAAAATCTAGTCCAACTTCACGAATCAGTCCTGCAGTGCCAGGCGAAGTCTGGTTACAGGTATGTGCATGTATCAGGTGAACTTTGCTTTTGCTTATTTTGACGTGACGATGGGTGTCTGCAATGTCTGTTTTAGTGTATGAACTTGACGAGAGCTCTGTTTATTATGTAAAATCTAAGTTTCTAATTGTCAAATGCATCTATATATTCAGAATGAACGTGAGCTGAAGCGGGAGAAGAGGAAGCAGTCTAATCGAGAATCTGCAAGGAGATCAAGGTTGAGAAAACAGGTAAGGTGGAAATGTGCACATTATGAATATTTCAATGCTGATTTAATCTTAATATATGGAGTATATTTAATTTACTGTTTGTACATATTATTTCTGATACTTAGAACTTTCTTTTCCCCCCTCCTCCCTCCAGGCGGAAGCTGAAGAATTGGCAGTGCAGGTTCAATCTTTAACCTCTGAAAATTTGGCACTCAGATTAGAAATAAACAAATTCACCGAAAACTCTGAGAAACTAAAGGTTGAAAATGCTGCTTTAATGGTATGAATTTGTCTCTCGGTTATATAGTCTTATGTATTATCGTTGTTTGGGCTTTACCGAGTATGGTCTTGATTATGCAGGAGAGACTGAAAAACAAGCAAGGACAAGCAAAAGAGGTAACTTTAGGTATGATTGATGATAAAAGGCTGAAGCCTGTTAGCACAGCAGACCTACTAGCAAGAGTCAACAACAACAATGGTTCATTCAATAGAACCAACGAAGACGGTGAAGTTCATGATAGTACCTCTGGAGCAAAGCTTCATCAACTCCTTGATGCCAGTCCCAGGACTGATCATACCGTGGCTGCTAGATGATCATCGACTAAGAGTAATGACCGTGGCGGTGTGGTGCCTACTTTGAGATGATAAAAGTAAAAGAAATTTAACAGTACAGAGGAGCTTAAGAAATTCTAATTTCGCCTAATTGTAATTTATCCATGGATGAAGCTGAGGAGTGGTTTTTTGGTCCCCTCACTTCAGAGTGCCATGTTGCATGATGGTCTTATGTAAATTGGTAATGTTAAGACACATTAGAAACTTGACTGATTGAAAAGAGTTTGGCTTGGATGTGTATGGAGCAGTCAACAAGTGATCTTTGTGATGTATTTGGTGTTTGTTTGTTAGTTATTAAGCCTTAGCTAGTGCTAAATATATTATCCTTCATCTCGGGTTCGAGTTCATGTGTACGGAGTTGCCTTTGTTATGGAGCGCTTTACCCCTCAATGTGGGATCAATGTGAATTCGAATTTGATCGGGCTCCAATGGACTTGGTATAAGTTAGGTGTAAGATAATTTTGTATTAGGTTGATTTTAACTCGATCCAATATAGCATATTTTATAAGTGATATCCGAGTCAAGTACCTTTGAACTGTGAAAGTGTTCTCTTCTTGTTCTTTGAATTTGTTCTTGTACAGAGTTGAGTGTATTTTCTACGACTATATACTTCCTCTGTCTAATAATATTTGTCTATTATTGACTTTGCACACTTCTTAAAAAACTATAAATAGAAGAGTAATTTTACTATATCGCTCTTTGAATATACTCTCTCTGTTTCTTTTTATATATTATTCCTTTCTATAAATAGTTGGACCATAATATTTGTCATTTTATAAAATCAATACATAAATTACCATATTCTTCCAATTTTATCATTGATAGAGTAGTTAATTATTCTTGAAAATATATACTTTGACTAACCTAGGAAATCTATAAGTAATTAATATTCATTGGAGTACTTCATACATTAACTTTTTTTTCCATTCACTATTCTAAAAAATCTAATTTTGAAAAAGAAATATCAGCAAACAATTTAAAACATTTTTACACAAAATATATAGGGAAATTGAAGTGGGAAAAATTTAATTTTTAAATTTTTTGGATCAATTGGTGAAAATTTTTGGCTCCAAAAATAAACTAAAAAATTTAAATAGTTGTCCAAATGCATTTAATTTTTGAAATATAACATATTTATCATTTATTATAAAGTTGACTTAAGAAAACACTAAATAAGGGTAGAAGGGTAAAGTTACTTAATTTCTTAATGCAACTGCAAATTAAAAATGTGACATATAAAAAGGAACGAAGGGAGTAATAAATACAATATCTTGAAAATGTAATAGAGAAATGATTATAATTAATGATAAAGGTAAATTAAGAAGTAAATGTAAAATTATCCATTAATTTCATAAAGCGAACAAGTATTGTTGGACATTCCAAAATAGTATAATGGACCAATATTGTTGTACGATGGGAGTAGTAACAAATTCTTTGCTTCGTTTGCAAGTAGATTCTTGGTGCTTGATTTCGTTGTTTTTTTTTTTAAAAAAAAATTATCTCCATTTAATTTTTGGCATTTGTTGCTTCAATAAAATATCTTGGTACTTGGTTATTCTTGGTAAATAGATTTACATTCCTTATAGAAGGCTTCACAAACTCTGAATGCTTTGTTCCTTAATTCTTGGTCAATCTTTGATATTTGTTTCCTCAAAACAAAGTTTGATTTAAGTTTCTCGTCAACTAATGTCGATGAGTAAAACTAAATGACATTATGACTTATTTGGTAGGATATATAAGAATAATATTAAATAGATTGTGCTGATAATGTTTGTATTAGTAATGCTTGTAAAAGTGTTTGCATTAATTATGCAAAAGTTATTTCTTCTGCATTATTTGATTTGGAATATTAAAAATAAGATAACATGCATTGTATAATTTTTTTCAAATATATTTATTTACAAAGAGACCCCACAAACATAGTGGAAGATGTAAACAATGTTTTGACTTTTGAGGGACAATTAAGTATTTAATCATGCTAATACATGTATTAAAACTTCCCGCATTACTTTGTTTTTTTTTTTATGACGAGGAAAATCCGCAATCGCTACTCTTTGTAAACCCCCCGCTCTTATGCAATAGCTCATAAATTACATAAGAGAAGTAACCCGCACTAGGCAAGCCCGATGCGATGAGCTTGACCCAGAAGGCAAACCTCTTGCTTTCGAAGTTGAGACCTCCAACATGGAAGTCCCAAACTCAAACCACTGGGACACCCCGAAGGATAAAACTCCATGCATTACTAAAACCATGAATTTTCATATATTAGTAATACACACTTAGATACACAATAGAGTGTATAACTAATACTTACATTGGCTGAAAAATATATCAAACAAGGTACTACTAATACACTCTACGAAACAATCTCTAATACTACTTAGCTCAACACCAATGCAATTCTGGCCCATATTTAAGATTTACATTAATTTGAATTTAGTAGATTCACTTTAATTATTTTTTTGTGGGTTGAGCTCGGATCGCAATATTTGGTCTCAAGTTTTTGAATCTCTAGTCTCGATTTAGGGTTGGGTTGAAATCAAGTCTCGGATCAAGGTCAGGATTAGATCTCGAGTTACAAGATAGGCTTAGTTCTCAATTCTCTAGTAAGGATCAAGTTTATGCTCGAATCCCAAGTAAGGGTCGGGGATCGCATCTTAAGTCTCAAGTCTTAGATTCCGAGTCAAAATTGGAGCTTGGGGTCCCAGGTTAGGATAAAAAATCTAGTGTTGGGTCCCAAAATATCAAATCTCAAGTCACGATTGAGTCGAGGTCAAAAATCGAGTTTTGGATCAAGATCAGGGTTAGGTCTCGAGTCCTGCATTATGGTTAGATTGGATCTTGAGTTTGGATCGAGTCTTACAATCAATTATTTTAAAAACCTGACCTTTAATAGTTGACGATTCAACATAAAAAAGATTGAGAAAATGCAAATCGACCTCTCGAGATCCTTTTCTTTAAAAAAAATAGTTTTTTCCCCGCAAAAATCAATCTCTAGAGGTTGGTTTGCAATTTAAAAAATATTAAAAATCCAACCTCAGTAGGATTAGGTGAGATATGTCAAAATTACATTTGAAATTAAAATTATACTTTGTTTGATAAAAAATAGAAGTTTATGCACTTTGGAATGAAAGAAATCAAAGGGTGTTTGAACGAAAAGCTATAGAGCCTGATCAGATTGTAAGAAGAGTAGCTTATATTTGCAATGTTAGAGCTACCCCAAGAGTTATGCCCCTTATATAAACATGGTTATTGTAAAAAGGAGATATTGTAATGCATTGAGTTAGAGGTGTAATGTGGTTGCTGGATAGACTAAGATGACTGAGTTGGACAACTATTTTGTAATGCTTTCACAGGTGATTAATAAAAACGTTAGTTACCTAAAAAAAAACATGTGATAAACTTATACTTTCAACTAAACAGAATAAAATTTATTTTTGAATATCACACCTTATTCTTTCTAACTTGATATCATTCTATCTCACCACTGACATAAAATAAATTAATTTAACAATTATAATTTCGAAATAACTTTGTTCGCGAACCCCTAAAAATATGTAAATTATGGATAACACTGAAGTGTGGGGCCATGAGAAGCGCCCCAAAATCCCAATCACACAGTACTTCCGGTGGGGCTCAAACTAGGGGCAGCCAGAACCATTGAATATAATAAAGAAAAAAAAACGAAGTAAACAGCTGCAAATAAAAAGAAAAAAAAAGTGATATATTCCTCAACCCAATTTCATCTACTAGTTTCGTGTAAAGATTCAGCAGCTTTTCCGATTTTCTGATCAGGTAATTCATGCCTTTATCTGTATATGTTTATCAGGATTTCTTGTTGTTTTGTGTTGAATTTTGATTTTTTAATTTTTTTTTTTTTTTGGGTGAGATTAGATTCAGATTTGTTTGGATTTTGATGGCTTCGAAACGAATATTGAAGGAGCTGAAGGATCTCCAGAAAGATCCTCCTACTTCATGCAGCGCTGGTGTGTATCCTTTCTTTCCTCTTGTTCTAATTTGTCATTTGACTTTTCTTTTATGCTCATATATTTGTGTTAAGTTTTGATTTTTACCTTGTTTGGTGGTTGATCCATGGTTTAGAAACTCAAATTTCAATTTTTTTTTACTTTGGTTGAGATGATTTTTTGTTTGATTTTAGGGTTATGATTTGCTTGATTATTCTAATGGTTCATTGTGAAGTCAAAGATATATAGCTAGATTTGATGACTGGTCAAATGTGTAGCTTGATTTGTTATTTGTGAGTAATGTTTGTCCCGCCTTGCACAGCTGGATTAATTCACATACAGAGTAACTCTGGTGAAACATGGGTTTGCTATGTTTTGTTCAGTACAATTTTAACTTTGGTGGGTTCGAATGCTAGACTCTCGTGGTCCATTCCAACTTCATTGTGCAATTTTGCGTATACTGATTTGAAACTATGTTAGCTCTTTGACTAAAATGTTGTTCTTTGACAATTATCACTTCATTCATTTCCCTCTATTGTGCATAGCACAAATGGCATTTGCATTGAATATCCGCTTAAGTCTTCTGTGATGCGCAAAATAGAGGATTCAAACGTTGGAGCCTTAACTTTTTAAGTTTTAATTGATTTCCAATTGCAATGGAGATGTTTCTGACATAAAATCCTGTGGGAGTATAATGAGTCATGACTCAAGCACAAATGAGAGGGAATTTTTGTTGGGATATATATATTATTAACTATGTGTTTAGATATAATATTTATTATAAAATAATTGGTTATTTAATTTTAATAAATCATGACTGTCCTTTACTTGTATAGTATTTCCCTCAGCTCCGAGGTATTTTTCCCTCAGATAAATCAGGTCACCTTTTTAACCTGCCCACCCCGACCCACTAAATAATTAAACTCCAAAGCTTCATTGTTCATCAATGGTGGATATGATTTCACCACTCAAATCTTGTCCCATCAACTTGTTTTTCTTCAGATTCATTTCATATGTATCTTAGGAATAACCTCCAAACTAAAACCCAAATCTGTTATTGCGATAGGGTAAGAGTTGTCCCAACAATGCTTGTTTATTGCACTAGAGAACTTCAAAGGGCTAGTTTTAACCCAAGAGCCATTGAAAATTGGCTTAAAACTGAGAGTTTCAGAAATTGTGAAAGGCGAAAAGGGTAATACATCATTAAGGTCTATAAGGGCTTTTAAGTTTAAATCACAAGGAAATGTGGCCTAAAAGGCGCTAATGAAGAAAATGTAAAAGTAAAAGATATGTATGAAATGCAAGAAATAACAATAAAACACGAACAATAATTATTTGGATTAAAGTATTTATGTCAAATCAAGCATGTAGACCCAGTGTTCTTAAAGGCGAGCGCCTTTCGCCTTTGGCGACGAGGCGTGGCGTGGCGAGGGGTCTGCGCCTATTTCCGGCGAGGTGTGGCGAGGTCAAAAAGGCGAGCCAAGGCGACTCGGTGACGTGGAATGGCGATGCAATAGGCGTCGCCGTTTTGATTTTTTTTAAAAAAGTCTGAATTTTAATAATTAAAAGCCAAATTAGGGTTTTTTTGGGTATTTTTTCAAACTTGGTGTCGCGACTACTCCTTCTCATTTCGCGACTGGAAACTTGAAATCAATACCTCGACTGGAATTAGAGATCGCGACGACTGCTGCTGCTGCTAGTTCGACTGAAAACTTGAAGTCGCGAGTCGCGACTGCTGCTGCTGCGAGTTCTCTCTTCTCTTACGTGAGTCGTGACTTTTCTCTTCTCTTCTTTTCTCGAATCAATCTCTCTTCTCTTCTTTTGCTCTGTTTTTAGTACTCTCTCAGTCCCTCTGTTTTTTATTGTGAAGTCTAATTTCTGAAGAACTGAAGCCACTGCCCACTGCCTACATTTTAAAATAAAATAAAATATTTGACTTATTTATACTCATTAACCTAAATCTCTTATCTTGTTAGGGTTATGCTTTTGAATTGAAATATTTGCTAATATATGTTATTGTTATTGAGATTTTGGATATTTATATATGCAATTAAATATTTTTAATTTTTGGTATTAATTGGCGCCGCGATTCAAAAAGGCGAGTGCCTCGCTGAGTGGCGAGGAAGGCCCTTGTCGCCTTTTGTTGCCTCTTGCCGTCCAAAACACTTTTAAAATTTGAAAAAGGGACAAATATACTGTTATGTTGTGAATTGATCTAGTGGATGCCCAGTGGCCCACTTCCACTCTAGCAAGCATGACTACCCAAGTAACTACATAGTTGAGGTTTATAAATAGCCATATATAATAGATGGAATATTACATTCTATAAAGGCAAATAAAAGTTACTACTTCTTGCTTGTATTTTATAACAAATTCTTGATTTGTCAAAAATAAATGAATGTAGTAGCACATACCTTAATAAGACTTACCTTTGGCGGGGATATAATAATTGGTTAGAGCCTCATGCAATATATGAATGTGGCGCATACCTTAATAAGACTTAACTTTGGCGGAGATAAAATATTTGGTTAGAGCCTCGTGTTGGTAACATGTTATAAAATAAAAAATAAAAAATAGCAAGTGCAGGGAGAAAAATAAAAGAAGTAGTAACTTTTCTTTTCCTTTTTTTGAGTGTATTATTCTATATATTATACATGGCTATTTATAAGCCTCAGAATGTATAGTAACTTGGAGAGTCATGCTTGCTACGGTGGAGATGGGCATCCACTTAATCTATTCACAGCACTTTCAGGATGTCCATGTGGAAAAATTTCTAGTGATAGAAAAACTTTACACAGTTATTCATAATATACCTTTCTTGCTGCCTCATTAAAAATCTTACGAGGAAAATCCAATAGGATAAAAACTTTGGTTGAGGGAAAAAGAGTGCATCACGCATTTTACTCCTCCGATGAAATCATCACTTAATGTCTTGAAGACGGCACATTCCAATCTTGTGTATCAGCTTGTCAAATATTGAAGTTGACTATGCCTTAGTGAAAATATCTGCTAAATTATCACTTGTGCAAACTTGTTGAACATCTAAAAGTACAAGAGCATTTCCAGTGTTATAGTTTTGGTGTACATACAAGTGGGCTTCAATGATCAGTGAGTGACGTACTGGCTCTCGTTTTTAGAATATTTTCTGGATAAGAGCTTTTTGTTGTGCGGACTGTGGAGGAGCATAATATTGCACAATGCACTCTCTGATTTCCATAGAGAATAGAAAAGTTGTTTGAAGTGATTTCATTTTGTCTATATGTAGGTGTGTAGTTACTCTTCCAATATTCATATCTTTTTTGATAAGTAGTATTTTCTTATAGAAATATATTATAGTTATTTTTACAAACTACAACTAAATACTTGCATAAAGAGAAGAATCCTATCACAAAAAGTTTTATACATGTCTGGATTTTGTCTAATGGGTTCTCATACAGAGCTTATGCAGGTGACCGGATTAATTTTTAAAATGATTAGACTTATTGGTTATATGGCTCGTCATGTCATTCTTCACATTTTTTTGTGATGGTTTTTCTAATGTCATTATGTCCAAACCTTTGACTTCTTTTTAGAATCATGTTATTTGCACTGAATCCTTACAGAGATGTTTACTTTGTCTACATTGTCATGGTAGTCATGTGCTAATTATAATCCTTCTAGTCTGTCTGTAGTGTGATGCTTTTCAGCTTCCATGTTGTCTTCCCCATGGAAATAATTATGTGTTTTACATTCCATGACATTCATAATTTTTTTGTAGTTATCTTATGATACAATTCTATACATGCCTCAGAAATGCACGTCTTATGAGCTTAGTTATATACTTAGAGGCTGTTTATTGAAAGGAAAAAGAGATTTAATCTTCGCATTAAACTCGGTACTCTATAGACATAGTTTGGTTTCTTTTTTGTTTTTTCACTAGGAACCCAAGGGTGTGGCCTAGAGTTCATTTAAGTGGATTGAGAACCATGCGTCTCAGGTTTAATTCCTAGCCGGAGGAAAAAAGCACTAGGTGATTTTTTCAATCTGTCCAAGCTTTGGTGATAGAGTTAACTGATACCTGTGCTGGTGGGTGCCCGTGGAATTAGTCGAGGTGTGCGAAAGTTGGCCTAGACACTAGATTATGAAAGAAAATATGAATATTAGTAATATAAGATTAAAAAATGACAAATTTCCATCCCACTCTTCATATTTTTTTTCCTTTTCCTTGGAAATATCCAACAAGATAAAACCTCAACTTACTCCCTGCATATTTTGTCTTTGAACCAAACGGCGTCTTAGTGAATCAAACTCCCTTGTTGTATTATGGTGTTATAACTTATACTCCCTTCGTTCCATATTAGTTGATCATCTTACTAAAAATAATTGTCCCATATTAGTTGTCCACCTTACTAAATCAAGAAAGCATTAATTAAATTTTTTCCTATATTACCCTTGCAACTAATTCATTTTGAAAGTGTTCACATTTTTTTGTAAAATTTTCAAGAAGTTTTTTTAAGGGGTGAATTAGTAAACACTATCTTCTTATTTATGATTTCTTAACATGCGTGTAAAAAGGTAAGTGTTCAACTAACATGGGACATGGGGAGTAGTATGGTAACTATGTTACCTTTTTAAGGATAGACATAGTTTGGTTTCTTTTTTGGTTTTTTCACTAGGCACCCAAGGGTGTGGCCTAGAGTTCATTAAAGTGGATTGAGAACCATGAGTCTCAGATTTAATTCCTAGCCGGAGGAAAAAAACACTAGGTGATTTTAAGGTTGCAATGATTGGCCCTTAACAGTTTACCTGGTCATCAAAACAAAAGTTGTAGCTATCTTACCTTTAAAAAGAGGATCTCTAGCTTATTTTTACGACTGGAGGATTATATATAAACATGATAGTGAATGTGCATGCATTTCTTTTAATTAGCTTCTGTGTACAATATGATCCATGCTTGACTATCTTGATACATGATATACATCGGGATTTGACACTACTAGTTTGAATTATTGTGAGAGGGCATTTTCACTATTCTTCATCAAGATGTTGCGCACATATTCCTACATCTGTAAGATGTACATGCTATGTTATTCTTTGGCATCGACTTCCTAACAACTTTATATCATGTGTTAACAGGTCCTGTTGGAGAGGACATGTTTCACTGGCAGGCTACAATAATGGGCCCCTCTGATAGCCCTTATGCTGGGGGTGTTTTTTTGGTCACTATCCATTTTCCTCCGGATTATCCATTCAAACCTCCTAAGGTATCTTACAGTTGCAAATTACTTTGAATTAATGATGTCTCTGCTGGTGACTATTCTATTTGCAGATGCCTTCTTATTTGGTTTTGCATATTGGAACCTAGTTTTCTTGTTTTTTTGACTGTTTTCTATTAGAGTATTTTTAATGATGTTCATATAGATCTCCTAGTAATGAGCTTGTAGTTGTGGTGCATACTTTTGAGGCATTGCGATCAAGAAGAGAAGTTGATTTTTGCTGTTAACTGATCATGTGTGAGTAGTGGAGCCTTCTCTGGCTTTATTTTCTATGCTTGTTTGTTAGACTGTCACCTTGCATGAGAAACAAATTTTCAAGATTTTAGTCTAACGCAGAGATAAAAGTACGAGTATGTTTTTTGAATGGTTGGTGTTATGCTACTTATATCAGCATGTCACACAATGTTTGTCTTTGTACCTTTTGGTCCAGACAAGGTGATTATGGAGGAATTACGATTTCATCTCCCAATTTTTATTTTTAATAGTGCCTTGGACTATCCATACTTTTACATCATTTATAGAAAGAATGAATAGGATTCTCTTTGGGGGAGGGTTGAGAGTTCAGATTCTTTAGAATCAAGTTGATCAGTCTGGTTCAAAACACGGATTTCTTGCAGAAAAAAATTCTCGACTAGACTTCAAATGTGCGGATTTGCTGATCCATGATCAATATCAACTAGGCTAGGTGGATCTACATGACTCATGTATGTTTTATACACACGTACTGATACTCACACACAAGAAAGAAAAAGGAAAAAGAAATACATAGATCTATTTGGAGCAAGTGGTTATTGAGGATTCAGATAGCGACCACACTAGTCTATATAGAGGCATGGTTGTTGATAGGACTATTTGGAAACTTTTCATGTCCAACAAACTGTTTCTCTTGTAAACCTTTAGTTGGTGAACCTGAGTATGTAAATTCATGTGCATCAGTTTATAAATTGCAGTTTCCCTCTAGACTTTATTGTGTGACGTTTATTCGTTAAATCCTTGCAGGTTGCTTTTAGGACAAAAGTTTTCCATCCAAATATCAATAGTAATGGGAGTATATGCTTGGACATACTGAAGGAGCAGTGGAGCCCTGCCTTAACTATTTCCAAGGTCCTTTCTTACCGTTATCTGCTGAGAAATAATACAAGCTATGAAAACATACCTATTCCGAGGCTTGGAACCTTCATGATATAAGTGCCTTTTCAAATCAATTTTGATTCATTAGCTAATTGTGTATAATCTGAAGGATCGACGCTTTAAAAAGGGAAAGATCATTTAATTGGGCATCATAGATAATAGGTGACCTAATATTATTCCTTAATAGCTTTAGGGAGCAATGATGAAAACATTTTAACAGTGTCCTTCGTAAAACACTTTGATTTCGGTTGCATAGGATAAGATCTTGTCCCCGGTTCTCTGCTAGTAGCATCATTTGTTTTTTCTGAAATTATGAATTCTGTTAAATGGCTTTCCAAGACCGTTCAAAACTGGTTTGTGTTTCGCGAAGCATGTTGTGTTATTTATGTTTCTTAAGGTGGGAAAGGATTCTGGATTACATTTCAGGTTTTGCTTTCAATTTGCTCACTTTTGACGGACCCAAACCCTGACGACCCCTTGGTTCCTGAGATTGCTCACATGTACAAGACAGACAAGTCCAAATACGAAGGAACCGCCAGGAGTTGGACCCAGAAGTATGCCATGGGTTAAAACATTTAACTTTATGATGGCTTGAATTGATATAAACAAAAACAAATTTCAAATGTTTTATCTTCTCTATTCTCCATTAACTATGTGTAGAATAGCATTAGGCGTTGCTCCTCTACAGGAAGAACGATGATGCTTTGAATTTCTTTATGTATGAATGCTAATATTTGAATTTTGAACATGTGTGGGAAGCGTATTTATCTGGTTTTGGATTGTTTCTTTTGGTTCGACTATCTATTTATGTAAATATTTCCATACTTCAAAAGCCTTTTTTGTAAATTCTATCGTGTTTATTATTACGGATAACTATAGTTCAGCCTGGATATAATTGCTTCCCTCCATTTTTTTGAGTGTATTCGGTGATATGTCCGAGTTAGTTTGTGTGCATCTACAACCAAAGTTTCAGCAGAAATCACCTAGCTTGTCTTTGTTGGAATTCAAACCTAGGTTCTCTTATTACTATGGTCCGATTCTTCGGGTACTTAACCATCTAGCGTTGGGGTTTTATGCATTGCCCGACTTATCTCTTCTTTGTATCGTTCCAATTATTTCGGATGTCTCCGAAAGGACCATTGTTTACATGATTGAATGTCTAGGAGTATTAGTGTTGTTGATCCTTTGCTTGGATCCTGAGCTTGCTGACAGTTAAAAAGTGAGTGAAAAGAGATGAAAATCAAATTCTTTATCTGATAAGTTGTCAAAGAATCCACTTTTTTTCCTTACCAACGTGAGTCACATTTGGCAATGATTTCTATTTTCTTTTTCTCGTTGCTAATTCTGCAACTACAATCCAAACTTCTATTTATTTTCTTTTTGTAATATACTAAAGTATATAATGTGAAACTGCGATAAAGAAAAAACAGCAATCAAGCCTAGTATATCAACGTAACTTTAGTTAATTAAGACGTTAGCAAACTTGTCGATGATGAAGATTCATATAATTGGTTTCGACTCACTTGAAATTGAGACGTAGTTATTTAGTTATTTTTCTCTTATGAATTTATAATTTGTAAATATTAAATAAGTTTTTAAAATAAAGATTAGTTTGAGCCAAAACTATTGCATATGTAAATGACAAAGATAGACCCACGATTTGAAGCTTATAAATTCAAAATTTTAGTCATTTAAAATTATTTAGTTTTAAATTAATAATTTGTACATGCATATTTGATAAATTTCATAATACAAAAGTAAATTTTGGATTAAAACTACTGAGTTCAGCGGAATCCATACCCCTGTCCCTTTGCAAAATATTGAGTAGGAATACGAGAACTTGTGGGACAGTGAACAGCTAAAGGTTTCAGCAGCAGACAAAACTTGCTATGAAAGGATTACCACATGCAAAAAAAGAAGAAGAAGACAACAATGTGACTCTCTCCGTTTCAATTTGTTTGTCCTATTTTAACTTGACACAAAGTTGAATAAAATTTTAAAAACTTTTGAATTTCGTAATCTTAAATTAAAGATATGTCAAATGTATTGTACTTTAATTATATGGTTTTAATGAAAAGTTAAAATTAAGAAAGTAAGACAACCAAATTGAGACGGAGAAAATACAAAATGATTAGGCTAAAGTACACCAAATCCAGACCACTAAAGTAAGAACAGAGCTATACCTTACATTCCAAGTGATCTCTAAAATTTCCCAAACAAAAAACAAAACATGAAATAAACAGAATTTTAAAAAGCAAAGGCAAGGAAGCTTTTTCAAGTATAAAATAAATTGATTGATACTGCATTTGTACTATATGATATATAAAGATGAATAATACTTATAAAGATTTGCATAATCTTAGTGAGAGAACAGAGGTTTTATATGATGAGATTAGTGATAGAATTCGTCGCGAAGAAATTAATTTCTGTACACACTGTGCTGAACATGGTCGTTATTGCGGAATTGAAGAACTCACAATGGAAGATAAGGAGAAATTGATTGGCATTCAAGACTCATTAAAGGATCTTCAGAACATGCTCCAGTTCTACCAGGTTTTACTAATTAGTTCCTTTCGTTTTTAAATTTTTGTTTATTTATTCTAAATGAATGAGCGACATAATCAATTTCTAACGATTTATGATTTTAGCTGAGATGGTCATACACGACTCAATATATAAGTCTTCATGGGTTTGAGTCTTATAGCAATCACCAATTTATCAAAATGAATGTTCTCATGTTATGGGACGGCGCTAGAAGGTTAGGTATATGTTAAGTCGAACACAATAGTCTTAGTTTTAACTCTATATTCATATTAAGAAATCCACTTAATATATACAAAAGTTAAACTCAAAACCTAGTTATTAACACCTGATGTCACTATCCTAGAATATAGAACCTATAAAATTAAAATTTTAGCTCCATCTCTGCCTAACCATAAACAAATTTTAATTCCATGTAAAACATTATGTTAAATATGCAAGTAAAAAATGTATATTCACTATCTATTTACATGAGCTATCTTTTAGTAAGTAAATACTATCAACTTTGGGACAAATAGATAGACACTGCTTGCGTAAAATCCTGCATGCGCCACTATGGTATGGTAACCAATTAATTTTTACTTGTGCAACGCAGGCATTAGAGTCTCGGCAGCAGAGACATCGCAATGGCGCGCTTGTCCGTTTGGAAGCAAGTAGAATGGTACTGATAGACAAATTAAATAAGGATCCAACATGGGGAAATAAACTAGAAGTGATTGACGAACTAAAAGAATATTTTGGCAAAGGAATTAAAGATGCATTGTCATTTTCTGAGAATTTGGCAAAAACAGAACAGAAACAGAGTAAAGATGAGAAAGAAAAGAAGAAAAGTTCAAGTTTTTTGGTCATTTGCATAAAAAGTTTATTTAATCCATGGAATTGGTATCGTACGACAAGAATTGCTGCGATAGCATTGATCGTTAACATTTACAGGAATAGAATGCAAGATAAGAACAAGATGTCTGTTCCAAGATTGAAAATTGGTTATTCAGATAGCCAATTAGCTGTTACATATGGAAAGGGATAACCATGCGTGTAAAGTAAGAGTCAGACCATAAGGATCTATTGTACACAGTCTTATCCTGCATTCTACAATACATTATTTCCACAGTTCAAACCTGTGACCTCTTGATCACATGACAACAACTAACAACTGTAGTAGCTACGCCAACGCTTCCTTTCAAGGAAAGGGAACAATTTCAATAAAAAATTTAGATTGAATACATAGTAGTGTATTAATGTATATAGTTTCATTTGTTTAAAATTAAGGATGAAATAGCCTTGTGTTATTTGTAATGAGCATGATTCCAATTTATTTGTGTAAGGCATATATATTATAGGTATATTAGTATAAAGTATACACTATCTGCATTTTGCGTACATATTTTGTAAACTACATGACCCAAAGGTGTTGGGCGGCAATTTTCTCTAAAGGAGAACTGTTATGAATCAACCCCAACCCGATGTAGATACTTGCTAAAATGTTACACAAGCAGCTAAAGTAGCTATTGGGTCGAGAAAAGGTAATAGGACCAGAAGGTCTTCACAAAGGTTGATTTGTGATTCAGACCCAGTTAGCAACGAGTTAAAAATGAATGGGGATCAGAAAGAAAGGGTTATGCATATTGTGATTATGCTTAGGCAAAAATTATGCTTCTCATCCCCAATTCTATCTATATCCTCTCATCCATTCTTCTCCTATCGGTTACTCTTATCTTATTTTTGTCTATCAAAATAGACAAATAAGTTTTCAACTATATATAGTTTGAGATGAAACCAATAGAAATGCCCTGTTCGCTTGTAAAGATATATATATATATATATTCGTGACTTGTAACATCACATCTTGTTAATGTTACGAGAACAATTTTGAGTGTAGCAGCTCAAAATGCCAAGAATCAACTAGAGGCCGATGCAATCTATGTAAAACGGGTTTAACTAAACTTAACACTTTGGACACGAGACACAATATATATAGGCATAATACATAAACATAACATTTAACTTGACTTCAACTGATAACTATGCCCTCCAACTTTGGGAGTGCACAATTAGACACTTAAACTTGTATAAAATTGAACAAGTAGACACGTATCCTACATGACATAATACATATATATCATGAAATAAAATCTTAAACTCATAATATCAAAAGTACAACGAGTACGTTAATACTAAGAAATTAATAGGTCCAAAGAAAAGCTCCCATGGCAAACTTCCTCTTATGGTTTACATCACCATGAATTGGAAGTCCATATTGAGTAAGCAAACAATCCACCTTCCATTCTGCCATACTCTCATACTCAGCCTTTGTATATTTTGGGTAATGCAATGGCATTTGAAATCCAATCCCCCCACAATCATTTGATCGTGCCATCGACTCCATACTTCTGCATGACACTTTGTTATTTTCGATCCCAACACATCGTGCTCCAACATTTGATCGTGCCATCGACTCCACACCAACACCACTCATTTTTTTCCCTCTCTCTTTCTATAATTACAATTATAATATATGCTTTGGAAATATAAGATTAATAATGTTTTGTGTATTTATAGAGGGATTGGAGAGATAGAGTTCATTAAGCAAATTAAATTATGGCATTTTCAAGGTAGGTATGTGGTATTATTGTTATTTTAGTGGTGTATTTTGATATTAACGAAGGATTTTATGTTGTTTCTCTATGTGATTTATGTTGATGAATACAATGAATATGAAAACCAACTTGCCAAATGTTAATTCCCTCTCTTATAGTAAATAGTGTTTCTTATTACTTGTTTATTTTAAGAAATCAAAAGAGGTTTATATCATTAAGAAATCGTATTATTCTTAGCATTAAATAAATATATAAAAAATAGTCATAGTCAAACATTAAATTTTAAAATATTATTAATAAATTAAAATTAATTTAGCAAAATACACCATCATAAAAACTTTCTTATTTGTTTATTATTTTGAAAACTTTGTCAAACACCAATATCTTCTAAGATTATTTTTTGGAATTTTCCTTTAGTGAGTATCTCGAGTTTATTTTTGCACGTCATTTGTTTGCTCTTAATGTAGGTCTGAATTTAAATGGTTCAGACATTAAGACATTAAGTGCATTTGCTTTTTTTAGTTTTTACTTAAAAATCTCTTGATGGGTCTGAATGGATCAGGCATGTGACATAGTCTTATTTTCATTTAGACTTTTTTTTATAGACACTTTATTTTCGTAAAAAAATAAAAAAATTCAAGTCTCTCATTTTCCAATTTAATTGGTTATCTAAATTATTTCCCTTAAAATTTTAATTTTTGTTTTTGTTGCTTGTTTATCAAGAATTGATAAAAATTATTGGTTTTTTTAAATTTGATTAAAGTGAAAAGCAATTTCATAAATATTTATTTGATTAAAGTGCAAAGCAACTCCAAAAATTTTGAAATCAAATGATGATGCATTTATAACTTTGTTAAAATAATTTGAATGTATCATGTTCATTATTTATTCAGATGTTTAAAAACAAACAATCATAATCATTTAGTATTCAGATTTACAGATAAGATCTTAATCATTCAGATGTGTATTCAGATTTAGATGTCTTAATTTTAATAAAAACAGATGAGGTCTAAGATCTCTTACAGTTATCCACACAATGCAGTTTGATTTCCAGAAGATCCTGATTACACCTTCCTTTTTTTTCTTTTTTTCTTTTGGCTTTGTTTTTTGTGACAATTTCATATATGTACAATAAACTGATTAATTTCTAATAAAAGTAGTCATATTCTTTTTACATAAAAATAATACAAAAGAAAAAAACCGGCAAGGTTTAGCCACACAAGAACCGTGTCTAAATGGAAACAAACTGCGGGTGAAGCTGCATTTTTATAGTGAGTCTTGCTATTATATACACGGCTTTTCAAGGTATTCCTCGTATGAAAAAATGAATACAACGTAATGAAGCAAATTTCTACCTCTTTCATACATGTGACAAAAAAAATTCAATAAAAATAATTGTTGTACATGTAATATATCAATATTGTATAAATAAGGGTAAATCACATAAATATGCTATATTAAAAAAATATTTACCATTTATGTCAATATAATTTTTCTAACTAAATATAACAATTTTTTTGCAATTAAGAAAAATGTACCGCCACTTGCCTCTTTCTCAGCCCTTTTTCCTCTTCCTCTTTATTTTTTAATTCTTCTTCATCTTTCTTTTCTCTATAATTATTATCTTCCAACTCTNAATATTATATATATAGTGTATAATCATGTATATATGGTGCATATCTAAATGTATATACATCCATATGCATTGTTTATACAACACATATACATTATATAAGTAGATTATGTAATTTATCAATATCAAATAATTGTGTATATATGACATATATTGTATGTATCAATATTGTACGATAAAAAAGATCACATATACATGTAAGGTATTGGTCATGTATATATGATGTATAATTATGTATCAATGATATATATAATAATACCATCTTTAGACGATGGAAACTCTTTTCGGTCATCCTCCAATTCAGTCACAACAATTACACACTATTGATGAGGTGAAATCCCTTTGTAAGCTTTTAAATGTTCTTTATGTGTAGACTGTAGACACATTTTAATTTTTAGTTTATGATTTCAACGTAAGGATTTCGAGGTTATTTTGACATAAATAAAGTATTTAATTTATTTTTCACCCTGATTTATTTTACAGTAGGACCAATTGGAAAGATGTGTGCTTAGATCATATTGCACGTAATTTTTATGTTTCACATCCATACTCAATCGATCGATGTCAGTTGGTTATGTTGGAATTCGTGATCAACAAAGAATTAGTTATGAGACATGTAACACAAGTCATTTTGGTTCAATATTAGCATGATAAATCGAGGAGTTTGTTACGTTTTGAAGTACTTCACATTATGATATCCCATATTTTGAGCTCATAAGGTGACATACAATTTAAAAGTTATAATATACATATAAATATGCGCGCGCACACACGTGTTGTTGAAGTAGGAGATTGTTAGAACTTTTTATGATCTTACACATATATTGTATTATGAATAATTATATCTCGATTGCTTTCAGCCAAAGGTTGACCCAAATTGAAAGCGATCTTCAGAAGTTTAAAGTTAATGGGTCTAAATGACACCTCATAAACTATGAAGTCTTATGCGTAAGTACCCGTTTGTAATTTCTAGTTCAAAGAAGGGCAAAACAAAAAAAATTAATTTTATGCTATTATAATTATAGGGTTTTGGTCCAAATCAGACATAGTGTTTTCTCGATATTTTTATTTTTAGGAAAAGAGGGCGGCTCACATCTTGGTTAAGAAGATCGAAAATCACAAGACGGAGAATTGGTAACCCTCATGATTACAGGCACACTTTCCTAATTAATTTTACGTTCTTGATAATTTGACATGATAATTCTTGAGTAAAAGAAAATGGTTTTCGTCTATTAATATCTTGTGCCAACAAAAAATGATATACAAACTTATTAGGGCTAAAGTACACCAAATCTACACCACTAAAGTAGGAATAGAGGTCTACCTTAAATTCCAATTGATCTCAAAATTTCCCAACAAAAAAGAAATTAGAAGAAAACATTAAATGAAGAGAATCTGGATCATTAAAAAACAAGGCAAGAAAGCTTTACAAGTAAAAAAAAAAAAGAATTGACTGATGGAGCATTTGTGCTTTGTGGAATTGCAGACCTCACATTAGAAGATAAATATAAATTTTACAATTTACTAATTAGTTTTACTATTTACTAATTAGTTTCTTTCCTTTTTAGTGATTTCATTTTTAATTTTTTTATTTATTCTAAATGAATGAGTGGTAGCAGTGTTGATGACACAATCAATTACTAAATAAATAAAAGTGTTTGATTTTTCTATTAATTTAAGATTTTAGTTAGAAAAAAAATAGATACCTTAGCTTTTTTTATTAAAAAAATTAATATATTTTTTATGAAGTTTATTCTTCTAACTCTTTGAAATGAAGTTGTTAAAATAAAATTTAAATTTGGGATAATAATTATAAAAAAATATTTTTTTTCTTAAACTAATAAGTGATAGTTTAGAGATGAAACTCACACTCTCAATAGAATAGGTATCAAACTAAAAAATAAAATAAAATTTAAGTGTATTTTTGACACTTAGCTTATCTCAAATATATGGTAGGTTTTTTTTTTATTATTATTTCCTTTAAAAAAAACTCTCCTAATTATACGTGTAATACAATTGAGATTAGAGATCCTCCTAATTTTCATAGGAAAAGAAACCATGTTCTTGAAGTAATCAAACTCTAACATTATTGCCTCGTAACACACTTTTTTAGGTGTTTTTATATAGTTAGGGAATACTTAATACCAATCAAAATTTTAATTGATAAAAAAGGGAAAAAAAACAAATATACTTCCAAACTATTGAAAATAGTATGCAGATATCCTCCGTCATACTTTTGGGACATTGGTGCCCCTGCCGTCCAAAAACTAGAGCATATATACCCTTTATACTAACAAACATACACGCATCATAATCTTATCCATCGATCCGACATTTATTAAATATCTGATCGACAGATAAGATTGTGCCATGTGTCCCTATTTAGTGTTCTATTAGAGTGAAGTCCAATATGCTCTAGTTTTTTGACGACAGGGGCACCAAAAGTATGACGGAGGGTATCTGCATATCATTTACGATAATTCGGAGATATATTTGTCCCTTTTTCCTAAAAAAAATATATTTCAAGTATTATAAAATTATTCTGTTAACCCTACAATTTAACAAAGTGTAAGATCAGTTTTTGCACTCATGGCCTCCATTACTTTTTGCAATTTGCATAGCTACAACAACAATAGTAGTAATGCATTATTACCAGATGACATCCTTCACCTAATCCTCTCTTCTCTCAATCTCAGATACAGAGCAATTGCTTCCCGGGTTTGTAAAAATTGGCATGACATTATATCATCGTGCAACATCAACGACAACGTATTACAAGAACAATTTGTTTCTACCCGCACATTCTGTGCATACTGCTGCTCTCGAATTGTTCATCGAAGAATCTGCTCTCACAGCCTCTACCCTATAGTTGTCAAGTTTGCTTCAGACAACACCAATTTCACGGAAGTATATTTGATTGCTGCTGTTACCTCATTAGCATTGTCCCCTGCAATTTTTCAATCAAGAGTATTGTTAACAGTTTTATGTTTAAAAAACTGCAAATTTGAGGATGAAACATTTGATGATATTAAAGAGTTGCCTCTAATGAAAGAGATTTATTTTGTTTCCATTCAAATCTCTCCCACAAATTTCGTAAAACTTATCAACAATTGTCCTTCTATTACTGAGTTAACCTTGATCAATTGCTACTATGAACTTGGCGTATTTCCCATCTTATTGCCTGATGATTTGAATCAACTTAAAAAGGTTCATTTGAGTGGTAATGGAATTGGGCCAATTGAAATAAAAACTCAAAATTTACGAGAGTTTTACTTGTTAAGATCATCAATATTAACAGTGAAACTTGATTTAAGTGCTTGTACTAAGCTACATGTCCTGAAAATCGATTGTGAGTATATTCCCATCGGATTTCCCAATGATATTTCCTCAGCATTCCCCTGTCTTAAATCCTTGTTTCTTCGTTCGTGTAAAGGATTGAAAAAATTCAAAATTTCTAGTCCTGAATTGGAGAATTTGACCTTAAGTAACATGGTTGATTTGAATGATGCTGTCATTGTTACTCCCAATTTACGTTCATTCAAGTTAATAGATATTAAAAAAGTTCCAAACTCGTGTCCAATCATTGGTTCGAGCTTAATGGAAGTCGAGATTGGATTTAAGTATGTTACTTCGGTTAGTAGGTTGGTTCAGTACTTGAGAGCTTTTGCTCGAACTTTAGGTGAAAATTTGACCTTCTCTCTAACAACTGATGCAACTGAATCAAAGGTAAGTACATCAAATTGACAACTTATTAAATTCGGGCCAAGTGTTGATCTAGTTTGTACATTTTTCCATTCAATAGCCGTTTAATTTTGAAAATTCGATCAGGAGGACAGACTTTGTTCAGACAATATTCGGAGCAACATTCAACCACTTCAAATCAAGCAAATTGATTTGTTAATACTCTTATCAATGGTACCAAGTTATAAATTTCTAATTGATGAATTATTTAGTTACTTCCATCCGCGAACTTTGCTAGTGAGAGTGAAATCAGATGCACTAAAGTATAACTTTATACAGGTATTCCACAATCTTATGACTTTAATCTTTCACCTTAATATTTTCTTATTTTCACTTGTATTTCTCTGTTTTTTCCCTCTCATTGTACTGATAATGTAATGTATTTGTAGGTCTTATTAGATCAACTGAAAGGCTGGGAAAGGGAATTGAAAAGCGTTAAACGTTATAAATATAGTAATTACATGTGTTGGCGTTATTTCTTGAAAGGTTTCAAGATTGTTGAATCAACTACAAGACGACGTGTTAATCAGATTAGCTTGGAGTTCCAATGGTAATTGACTTATAATGCACATCTTGTGTTTCTGTTTAACAATGCATTATACAACTTGCTTACAATATGAATATTGTTTTCACAGTATTAGATTCTACTCTATTAACTCCTTGTTATATGTGTACTTATGAAGCCTCTTAATGCTATAATTTCAGGCGCCTCAAATAGAGAAGCCTCGTCATGCTTTATTTTTCATCGGCCCTAAGCATTGAAGCAGGCGTTTCTACGACTCTACCACTCTGTCAATTCTGTTCCACTTAATCCCTCTTTCATGGCCATATGAATCCAATTTTCATTTCATTCGGGAAAAAACTTTTTTTTATCAACAATGTCTTTGTCATTTGATCCAATGACATTCGGCTAGATAGGAACAAATTTGATAAATACTGATAAAGCCTTTTTTATGTTTATATCTTCTTCTTAGGAGCCTGTGATCTTCTTTTCTATGTTTTGTTATTTTACACTATAGTTTCATTAGGAATATTAACTTGGGAAAAAAAATACATAAATTGGTCTCCTGAACTTGTCCGACACTTTCATTTTGACACATTAACTAGGACTAGTACCGTTTGAATGTTGTTGAAAATGTACCTATTGAACACAATTTTGATAGGGAGAGAAGTTCAGGCCGGAGTGACCATTTTTCACACGCTCAAATTTGTTTGAAAGAAAAATATTTTTTCATGTTAGTGTCGGGTGTCCACAAGAGACCCTATAGACAAATTGAGGTGTCTAGATGCTATGTAGGGAATTGGGTAGATGTCGTAGATTTATTATTTCACCATGGTTAAGTAATATATATTCTCATTTAATTTCAGTAGGTATTTGCATTTTTTTCATCATGAATATTTGTTCAAGACACCTCATGAAATCTACTCCATTTCAGTATCATATTTGTTTTCCTAATGAGTTAAACGGTAAAAAACACATTTAAACTATCAACTTTTCATGACTTTTATACCTTTATATCCATTGTTCTGTTTACATAACTAATTGTCACCTTTTCAAGAGTTACATATCTCAATTATCACTTCCTCAGACCTCGATGTTGCATTTCCCTTTTCCTGTCTTTTGTTCAAGCTAATACTGGAAGTGCAAGAGGGAGTGGGGTGTGTGTGTGGGGGGGGGGGTGAAATACTCTTTTGTTTTTCTTAGTCGATTAGCTATTTCCAACAGTTGACTGTCTTAACAAACAACACAATTCAAAAGCTATTTTGAGAGTGCAAAAAATAAATATGACAAAAATGTTTTTAGGCCGCATAATACATAAATGTGCCCTTCAACTTGGTTTTAGCTGGCTTCTATGCCCTCCAACTTTGAGTGTGTATAAGTAGACACTTAAACTTGTATAAAATTAAACAAATAGACACATTCGTCTTACGTGACATCATAAATAGCAAATTTGTATCCTACGTGGCATTCTATGTGTATTATGTCACGTAGGACGCGTATGTTTTACTTTTTTTTTTCTTTCATTGTACTTATTTTGTGAATTTGTAGGTCCTATTGGATGAACTAGAAGGTCGAGATATCATATGGGTGTCGTCTTATTTAAGGATATTAGTTTTAGTAAAAAATTGCAACCTTTTAAATGTTCTTTATGTGTAGATACATTTTAATTTTCAGTTTATGATTTCAATTAAGGATTCTGAGGTTATTTAGATAGAAATAAAGTATATAATTTATTTTTTCACACTGACTTATTTTACAGTAGTACCAATTGGAAAGAGGCGTGCTTAGATCATATTGCTCATAATTTTATGTTCGCATTCATACTTTGATCGACCGTTGTCATTTGGTTATGTTGGTATTCGTGATCAACAAAGATTTCGTTATGATAAATGTAACAAAAGTCATTGTGGTCCAATATTGACATGATGAATCCAGGAGATTGTTACATTTTAAAGTACTTTATATTATGATATTTCATATTTTGAGCTCACAAGGTGACATACGGTTATAAAGTTATTTATACGTCTATATGTGTAGTTCAAGTAGGAGATTGTTAGAAGTCTTTATGAACTTGCACATTAAAAGGTTGACCCAAATTGATAGTGATCTTCTGAAGTTTAAAGTTAATGCGTCTAAAAGACACCTCATAAACTATGAAGTCTTATGTGTAAATATTCATTTGTAGTTTCTAATTTAATGATGGGCTAAATAAAAAATACAAAATTTCAAGCATCAACATTCTATTACTTGATGCTTCTCTAATCCTGTTAGATTAACAATACACTCATTTACCATTCAAGACACAAAACATCAGCTATATGGGCATAAAATTATCAGATATTTGTTGAATGTTACACATATATCATTGGTGAATAGGTTGATCAGAGAGTTTTTTTTTTGTGATGTTCTAAAAGAGGAATATCTCAAAATAGATAAGTCCAATAAACAATCACATATTGATATATATTAGATCCAATATATGAGTCACTACATACTATTGCAAATATATATTTATTTACTTTATTTAGAATTTTCAAATTTGAGTTGAAGATGGAGTTGTATTTGATTATAATTTTAGCAAATAATATTTGTTTGTTTGAATTTGTGAAATAATAACAATTTATTTTCAAATTTGAAATAAGTTACCTAAATCTACATAAAGTATTTGACCATATGGTATTAACAAGTCACGTTATACATTTTTATTTATTCCAAAATCTCTTTTTCTACCTTTATTTAAATCAACTAATTTCTGGACACGTGCGTTGCACATTTATTTCATTTCAATTAGTACAAACTATTTAAAATAAATTTGTTATAGTGAAGCATACCTGTAGAATGAGTAACACAAAATCTAAATGCAAAATCATTACTCCCTCCCTTTCATATTAGATGTACATCTAACTAAAAATATTTGTATCATATTACTTAATCACTTACTAAATCAGAATATAATTAATTAACTTTTTCCTATTTTACCCTACAATCAATATGGCCTTTGGAAGTTTAAACAAACTTTGAAGATCCCAATCATTTCTTTTTTCAAGAGGCTAATTAATATGAAAAGGGACAAAATAGTAAAATTGATTAATCTATTAATGATTTCTTAATTATCATGTAAAATAAAAAGTGTCTATCTAATATGAAACGGGGAAATAGATATATCTTTGAACATGTAAAGTTGAACATCTATATTTAGGTAAGTACAATGTGTGATGAGATTAATTTTCATGGTATTAGGTCCAAATATATGATATGATTGTAATCTCATTTATTACTTTCTAATAGATGATATTCTTAATGTATGTTTTATTTCATTATGACATTTCCCAAAAGTTTTAGTATGCGTGTAATTTCTAATACACAATATGCACGTGCATTGCACATATAATTATTGGTGAATTATTAAAAAGTTTACGTAAGCCTAGCCAATAAAATAAAATAGAGAATAAAATAAAATTCATTAAAAGGAGGATGATTGGTGGTATTTGAAATTCCAGAAGAGAACATCAATGGATCTCTATGATTCACTGATTTGGGAATTTATAAAATTGTAAAAGTGGAAATTAATTAAATTGTTGAGACAATTTTTATTTTTCCAATTAACTTGATTGTTAAATTTCAAGACTATTTTTAAAATTTTCTTCCAATTTTGTCTTTCATTAGTTAGTATTGAAATTAGTTATTAATTAATGTTTAGTTATTTTACTCATAAATTTGATAATAATTAATAAAGGTAAAAATTGAAAGTTATGTCTAATATATGTCTTAATCCTCTTTACTTAAAGAATGTGAAACACCTCAACAATTCAATTAATATGAAATGAAGGGAGTATAAGAAGATGAATAGTCTTCTAGAGTGTTGAATATGTTGCAATGGCTAGAAAATTAATTCACCGTTTGTTAATACATGATTAATTGTTGTAAAACTTCAATTTTTCCAAACATAAGATCAGGGGAAAAATTGATAGGATAATTTTCTTAATTAATGATATTATATTTAAATATATTTTTTTAATATTTTGATTTAGTGTAGGGGTAAAATGGTAATTCAACTTTGCACTTTGGAGCTTCCAACTTTATATATAACCAATCAATTTATAACCAAAATGGGACCAAATTATCTAGATTTACTTGACATAATTTCACTATATGGTATTAATAATCCAATTTTGCACTTTGGAGCTTCTCACTTTTAATAATATATATGATTAACTATGGCATGTAAATATTGACTAGGCGTAAATATCTTGTGCAGGTAAACTTTTACCCCTTTATTTAAAGCAGTTAACTATGACGTGTATTTAAAGAAAATATGTAAAAATCTTTCCTAGACCAAATTGTTTTAATAAATTTATTAACAAAAATGGACCAAATTATCCAGATTTACTTCACATAATTTTATATATGGTATTAATAATTTAAATTTGCACTTTGGAGCTTTCCAATTTTAATAATATATAAGTAACTATGGCATGTACATATTGACTAGGCGTAAATATTTTGTGCATGTATTCTTTATCCCTTTATTTAAAGCAGTATGGCATGTACATATTGACTAAGTGTATTTTAAGAAAATATGTAAAAATCTTTCCTAGACCAAATTGTTTTAATAGATTTATAACCAAAATCGGACCAAATTATCTAGATTTACTTGACTTAATTTTACTATATAGTATTAATAAATGTCATTATGTCTCTATAAATACATTTCAATGTCCCACTTCTATTTTCACAATTAGTTCTTCTCTAAACCAAACATGGCCATACGTTTAAGTGAAAAGTTAGCTACTTTATCCAATGAAGCACAAGAGTTGTTTATCATGTATGGTATAGCTGTGTTGTTGATTTTTTTTAGTAGACGAACCATTCCTAGAGTTTTGTCAAACGAAACAACGGTTGATACATTGGAGGATCTAGCAAAAGAGATTAGAAAACTTGAGAAAGAACTTGTGGAGAAGAAAATGGAACTCACGTTCAACCAATTTATCAAGGGAAAGGTTAAATTAAATGAACTTGATGCTACGAAAAAAAAAAGTTTATTGGAAATGTCTTCTCGTATACGAGCTAAACTTAATGAAAGAAAAAAACAACTTCAACAACAATTTCTGATTTCTAAAACTCCGTCATTTCTCTCTAATTCTGAGTCGACAACTGAGACTGATGTAGATATAAGTGACAATTTTCATGCAGGAGGCACATCAACAAGTTTGGAGGGTGGAAGCGATGGTGATGATAAATGATTAAACTAGTACTTTATTGTTCTACCTATTTTTCAATAACAATATTCCCTACTTTTATTTT
This sequence comes from Solanum stenotomum, assembly GCF_019186545.1. Taxonomy (NCBI): domain Eukaryota; kingdom Viridiplantae; phylum Streptophyta; class Magnoliopsida; order Solanales; family Solanaceae; genus Solanum; species Solanum stenotomum. Next base: position 3,464,973 of record NC_064287.1, on the reverse strand, counting down.
GTTGCATATCATTTATTAGGTCATGTTGTTTTAATGGTATGTGAAACTTGCTATGTTAGTGGAAAAAATATATTAATGTTATTCGATCAACCTTGATATATGTGTAGTATTTGGGGATCTATTGAATCACATTTCAATTATAGTCTACTTCTTATTACATTATAACATTTAGTTTTATTTAGTATATATAATGAGTATTTTCAAGTTTAAATTCATTGTGTATACATTGAGTTGTTTGTTATTTAATTAATATTGAAGAATAGTACAAAGAAACAGATACATTTGTTAGTTACACTTGCAGATTTTACAATGAAAATTTAATATGTATGATTCTTATGTCTAAAAGACACCTCATAAACTATGAAGTCTTATGTGTAAATATTCATTTGTAATTTCTAGTTTAATGATGGGCTAAATAAAAAATACAATATTTATGCTATTATAAGCATAGGGTTTTGGTCCCCGAATCAGACATAGGGTTTTGTATTTTTCTTGTCATCTAACCAGATGTGCTTTGCACGTGTATTCCACGTTTAATTGTTTAGATGTCATATGAACATGTGAAGAGAACACTACATTTTATCTTTTAGAATCATTTTTTGTTTATTAGTTTTTATTTTGTAAGTTATAACATAACATAGGACATTTATGTTGTTGGCTCTCATATTTGACTTCTCGATTGACTGTGTACATAAATCAAAGATAGTTATATGACTGTCCGTAGTTAATTGAGAAATATTTTCTTTTTTTATTGGAAAAATAAAAAATTAAAATTAAAGAATATGTTCTATCTGTGAAATCATATATATAATCACATGTTTATCTTCCACCCAACAAAGATATAGTTCATATACTTGTAAACGATTTTCAATTTACTCAACCAAGCATGATTTGTCAAAGAAAATATAACAACACCGTATTATCACATATATAGGGGCGGCATAATAATATGAAAAATTATTGGTCAAAAGTTAATATAAGGAAAGTTGAAAGATAGAAATAATTAATGTAATAAGTATGAAATTTATAATATCATAACTAGGAATGTAAAAGAGTGAGAGGAACATTTGCAATAATTAGTAATAACTAAGAGAATTTATAATGTTATAACTAAATAATTAATGTGCAATAACTGAGTTTCTAATAAATTTTATACTGACATATATTCACATATGATTCATATATATTCACATATTTTCACATTTGTTGTGAGTTTTTTTCTAAAAAAAAACTCGGAACATTTTAAAATAATATATTTTAAATTTAGAAGATCCTGTTAACTTGATAATACATTTGTGACATATATAATACTTTAAATTAAATACAAATACCTACCCATTTATAAATATATATATTTGCATTAATGAAAAATATTTATCTCAAAAAAATTAGCTATTAAATAAATAATAAAAATTAAACTAATACAAACATCAACTAGAGTTATTACAAATCATATGAACTTTTCATCGTCTAAAATACTGAAATATTAAAAAATATTAAATAAGTAAAACAAAAAGGCAATGTTTACATAGTAATAACTATTTTGAAGCAAACATCCTGACAATCTAAATCACATAAGTAGCATTGATAAATAAAATCATTCTTATGTCTTAAGCATGAAAAATAAATTGTGACAATTCTCTAAATTTTGGAAAAAACATATTTAGAAGTATATATGTACATCACAAGAGAAATTGTTAAAAAAATTAAATGGATTTAGACTACATCATGTTAACTTCATATATTGGAACTGTAACACCCCAGAAAATTTTTGAGCTAAGACTCGAACCGTTCTTCGTAGTGAGATTTTTTGCAAGGAATTTAAAATTTCTTGAGTATATGGTCACTAGATGTAGCATCTTGAGTTCCAAGAAGAACTGAAGAGAAAAGCATTCAAGTCATTCCTAGTTTTTCTTAAGTTTTGGGTCAAATTCAAATGACCATAACTCCTAGTACATGATGAGTTAGGCGAGCTACTAGATATAAAATTAAATCCCTTCAAGCCCTCTTTACAACGCCACCGAGTTTGCTAAATTCCAAGCTTTGAGTAAAAAGTTATGATGGATTTACTAACGTCGCGCAAATCTGGCAGCAACTCCGTGATAGCTCCGCGACGCGGAGCCAACACGGACCTCACTGCCTGGTGAAAGATCTTTCCGACTCCCATCTCATTTTAATTATTTCTTTAGGGGTATTTTAGTCCTAAAAACCCTTAGGAGGTCATCTAAATTGCCCTAAACGAATAGAAAATCAGTTTTCACAAATCAAAACCCTCTCATTCACTCCAAAGATTCTACGCTCAAGAAAATCAAGAAACGCTAAGGCTAGGTTCATCTTTCAAGATTTTCCTTCAAGTTGCTTCAAGAAGATGATTCTTTCAGTAAGCTTCCAGAAGATGATTCTTTCAGTAAGCTTCCACAGTGTTGGGTTTATTCAGCCACACGCCAATCATGTTAATTTCAGCGTTAAATTCGTTCTAGAAATTTGAAGCTTTGATGTTCTTGTTATGTATTCATGAAATTGCTTTCGTTCTTGAATTGGGCTGAGATTGAGGAGTTCTTGAGGTTATTGTGTCGATTTATAGAGTTGTTAGAGTTAGATTCTTGTGTTCTTGTGCTGGGTTTTTAAATCTAAAGAGAGATTGAGAAAAAGAATCGAAGTTAAGCGAATTGGGCTTAGGAAACGATGAAGAAAATTTCGTCGATCGAAATTTGGAACCCCCTCCGCGTCGTGCAACCACTTCTCAGATTTGGAAATTTTTGTTTCGCGTCACGGAGATGACACAGAGTGTTCTGCCTCATAAGCCGTTTTCGAAACCAAAATTTAAAAGCCTCTCCGCATCGCGGACCCACTCTCAAATATTGGTTTTCAGTCTTTTCTCATATTTAGCTATCTAAAATCATTCTTAAACATCATGAGATCTTTCCTATCACAAATCACAACCTTGAATCCATAATTCAAGTTCAAGGTAGAGTTAAGAGTTAAGTTTTTGAGAATTCTTTCGAACATTCTAAGAAAGTCCTTTAAGTCCTTTTGAGGAGTCTTCTACAATTTCTAATAACTTGTTTCAAGACTCGAGCAAGTGAGTACGAGTGAGGAGAATGTATTCATGAGTCAACACTATCACCTAGATTCTTCATCTCATGAACCATGCCTCTTGAATTCATAATTCACATTCAAGAGAGAGTTAAGAGTAGATTGTGAATTCTTTGAGATCAACTATCGATTCGAACTAAGTTATGAGGAAGTAATTTAGAGAATGAGAAGAGTCCTATACATGAGTTCCATGTTATTATGTAGATCATCGAGTCGAGTTGTTTCATGTCCATAACTCCGCATGAACGTCGTAAGTTGAGTATCCTTCAGAGAAGTGGTATCTTAAAGTTCTAAGCCTTTAAGTGTTGAGTTCCTAATCTCTTTTGAGAAGTATCTTTGAGTCATTGAGTTGAATATTTCATTATCATAATTCCGCATGAACATTATAAGTCGAACAGTCTTGAGATGAGAAGTATCTTTGAGTCATTGAGTTGAGTAGTTCATGCTCATAATTCCACATGAACTCTGAGTTGAGCATTCTTGAAATGAGTAGTATTAGTGAAGTTCTTGAGTTCCAAGTATTGAGTTCTATCTATGGTTATTGAAAACCTTGCATTGAGTCGATCAAGTCCATAATTTGGCATGAACCATATTTTAAAAAGTCTTTTACAAATGTTTTAATTTTGTTTTAAGACTTAAGTTTTGAGTTCAGTAAAGAGTAAAGTTGAAGTTCATTTCTTCAAAAGTATAGGGGGGCTATGTATTCACAAAAGAGTTTAAAATGTTTTCACATTTAAATAAGAACGGAAAACTGAGATTTTCAATAAAGGGCCTTTGGGCTAATTTTCAATTAAAGAATAAATGTTTTCACAATAAAGCAAGAGGGGAAACCTTGATTTCCAAGATAACCTTTGAGCTAAGTTTTTGAGCAATTATCTCAAATCATAGAAAGAGTTTTGTTTTTACAAACATATGAGCTAAGTATATTTTGAGAGTAGTATTAAGCACCGATATGGGGATGCGAGTTCAAATAACTCAAGTCTCCATAAACCATGTAGCCATCATGGGTAGTAAAAGATCATATATGTTAGATGACTTCTTAAGATGCTTTTAGCATAGACTAGTGGATCCACTTAGTAGTTCAGGTTCTATACCGATGGCAAGGTATAGGAAGGTCATTGACAGCGTGAGGTAAAACGTTGTACCATCACTTAGGCTCATAGTGGTGGTTGTCAGTTAGAGAAACTCCCACAAAAGTTACTGTATTCTTATATACACAGTTAATTGTATTTTTACATACATTTCAGAGTTATGTTGTATCCTTACATACACACAGAGTTGGCAATATGTTTTTAAACAGTTTGTTTCTTTATATTGCACTTGTTTTAAATTGCTTTATATTGAAATGAGTTCAGTCATATTGAGTTGAGTATCCAGAGTTGAGTACTCATAGTCGAATAACATATCTTTGAGTTGAGTAAGTTTGAGTAGTTTTGAGTATCCTTGAGTATTCCTTGAGTTGAGTACGTTTGAGAAAAGGTAAGTATGTTTCCTTTTTATCAAGTTTCAAGCTTATGTTTATGTTTTAGAATTCCCCTTACATGCTCGTACATTCCACGTACTGAGCCATTTGGCCTGCATCTTTTCATGATGCAAACACATGCATTCAGGATCATCAACAAAAGCTTCATTGATACATCCGGGAGTTCGAGTTAGCTATGATGAGCCTCCTTGTTTCCGGAGGATTTCAATTACTTTTAAGTTTAGTCAGAATGTCGTGGGTCTTGTCCCGACTTCCATCTGTATCAGTTAGAGGCTTCATAGATAGTCAGTATAGTTGAGAAGTCTGTATTATTCATTTATTTTATTAAATATTTTAAAGACTTAAGTTGCCTATTTTATGATGAGTTGAATATATTATTTTTATTCTAAATTGTTCATTTGAGTTAAAGTTTTGAAAAGTTGAGTTTATTGAATTTTATTCAGTTTTAAGCTTTGTATGCTTGAATCAGTTTTCCGCTTATAGTCAGCCAGGATGAGGGTTCGCTTGGGGACCAGCAATGGTTCTCGAGTGTCTGCCACGTCCAGGGTGGTGGCTCGGGTCGTGACAGGAACATTACTGATGTATATATTAAGTAAAAAAATAATTATTATATCATCAAAATTATTTTCCGCAATTATTCAAGGTTATGGAATATACCCTTTCATAACCTTCTTAGGATAGAACGACTTACTTCATCAGAATAATGGTACCTCATATTCCGCTAAACTTTGAACTCATTAATGACAATAAATCACACAAAAAAAAAAATTCAAATGCAAGAAGAAGAAGAGTAGAAAATTAAAATAAATTGTTGAAAAATGAGAGGAAGCCCTTCTATTTATAGTCATCAACTGGTAGTATGAACAAATGTTTTTGTGTCTTATCTGAAAAGTCATGACATTTCCAAGAAGTCACAACCCTTTGGAAAAGTCACAACTCTTTGGAAAAGCCACAACTCATCAAAAAATTACAATCTTTTAAAAAAAGTCACAACTTATCGAAAATGACACAATTTAACGAAAATGTCACAACTTATCGAAAAAGTCACAACTCATCGAACAAGTCACAATTAGGGATATTATAGTAATTTAACATTCAAGTAAAGAGTTGATGCTTTTAAGCAGTGGCGGATTCTAGAATTTTAAGGTTGTGGGTGCTTGAGTCAAAAATATAAAAAAAACATGATAAAAGTGAGATTTGAACTCGGGTTGAGCAACACAAAAAGAGCCTTAAGCACCCACCCAAAAGCCAATGGACTAGTTAGATCATTTGGTCATTGGGTGCTCTATGTTAATTTTATACAAATACTTCTTAATTTCTACATAGATATGTATATATATATTTCGAGACGAGGTTAATGGGTGCTCGAGCACCCGGAGGACAGGATGTGGGTCCGCCCCTGCTTTTAAGGTAATATAGATATATATTGTCAGAGCAGACATAAGGCGGCTCAAGCACACTAGTAACCTAAAGAGAAAATAAAATGGATGCCTTAGGTTTTTTTTTATTAAATTAATATAATTTTTATGAAGTCTATTCTTCTAACTCTTTGAAATGCTAAGTTGTTAATAATTTTCTTATAATTGTTTTATTCTAAAAATATCTTTTCACTTGATAATATGACTGGTTCTTTAAATGTTTCTTGACATATAGAATTTAGATGTGTCAAACTTCTAATATTTCTTTCCTTTTATATGGAAAGTTCACTTTTCTACAAATACTCAATGTTTTAAAAAAAAAAACAAACTATAACCTATTATTATTTAAAACGAAGTAGGCCCTCAAATATGGAAGCAAAGATACCTACCTTTTTCTTAAGGGAAATTTTTCAAAATGTCAATATTTTGACATTTAATAGGATCCAATGTCAACACTTTCAATATTTAGTAAAAATGTCAAAATTTTAATTTATTATGTATCTTATTTAAGTTTTTATTATTTTTTTTTAATTGAAAGAATACAAATGTTAAATAATAAAAAGGAGAAATTTAGGGAAGAGAATTTTTAAAAAAAGAAACAATTGCTTAAAAGTCTCAGCAGTTACAAAATTTCAAAAGTAAATACTAATCGATCTTCTCCATAGCTGATGAGTTCTATCATCATCGATTTTCAATGTATTTTGATTGATTTTTTTTTTGTTTTTCTGTTTGTTGAGAATTATTTTAACGAAACAGTACAACAAAATCATTGACAAACAACTGTGGAGAAGAATTTTTTTACTGGGAGTTCGATCAAATTGGTTGAATACAAATTGGACCAGGTAATAGTTAATTGCTTCATCCTTAATCTTTTTCTAAGTGATTATAAAATTTTGATATGAAAGTTCGTAAGTAGTTGTAAACTTTATCTTTTTTCATTGTAAATTGTATGTACTATGAACAACGTAAGAAAAATTAGTTTTGGTGGATTTGATTACGAAAAATGTTAATGGATTGTTTGAATATTTTTTGATCGGCCGTTTATTTTTAATGGTTCAATATTTGTTTTGTATACATATATGTTGGCAGACTTCATTGAAATATGCATAATACAGTTTTGTTCAAATTTGTTTTTAATTAGTTTTGTACTATGAACAACGCTCCAAAAATTAGTTTTGCTGGATTTATTTAATTTTTTGTGGTTATCGATTACGAAAAATGTTAATGGATTGTTTGAAGATTTTTTTATCAGCCGTTTGTTTTTAATGTTTCAATATTTGTTTTGTATACATATATGTTGGCAGACTTCATTGAAATATGCATAATACAGTTTTGTTCAAATTTGTTTTAAATGTTTCAATATTTGTTTTTTACTTGATGCAAGGACTATTGTAAATACATACATTTTTAACTTGGATACAAAAAACAATTAACATCTATAATTATGTATTTGTTAATGACTTGGGTATTTTATTTTATTTTAGTTTGAATACAAAGAAAATATGGGGAGTATTAGTTTTATAATTATGAATTCTGGGAGATGGAACGAAGAAAATTGCTACGTTGATTACACAATAGAGGCAATTATAATGAAAGAATATGCAACATTTAAAGATTTAGTTGATGAAGTTGCTAAGCAGATTGGTGTTGATTTGAGATATAACTGTTTGAAGCTTAAATATAAAATAGAAGGTAGCAATGCACCTTTGGAGATACGCAACGAGATGGGCGTGAGAGTATATGTGTCATTGAAGAAAGAAAATAAGGAATTGGCAAAGTATCCCATATGTGTAACTGTGTTTGTGAAGGATTGTGAATTGACTGATAGAAATCTATATGAAGAGGGTGTTGACATGTCTGGTATAGATGAAGGAGATACTATTGATACACAAGCATTAGTTCTTAGTGCACCATTAGTGAGCAATGCGATAAATAATGAAATTATCTCAAATATCAATCAAACGGAAGTAATGGAAGATCAAGTATACAAGGACAAAGGTACTTTAAAGGCCGTGATGAGGAAATATGCCATTGACCATAGATTTCAGTGGCAGACAGACAGATCAAGTGAAATAAGGTACTTATATTAATATAATTTTATGATAGTATACTTTAATAATTATTCCATCTAATAGCATGTTGTAATGTAATCTGTTTATTTTTTTGTTAATGTTTTGAGCAGTTATACACTTGTTTGTGTCTCTGATAATTATGGGTGGATAATGAAGTCATCCAATATCAATAAATTGGGAATGTTTAGAATTAGAATGTTTGTGGATGAGCATACATGTCCATTGAAAGATAAGGTGTATAGTCAGCGACAAGCAACAAGCAGTCTTGTTGGAGGGATAATAAAGCCCAAACTGGTGGGTCACAAAAGAAAGTTAACACCAAAGGATATACAAGTTGATATTAAAATGGACCTCGGAGTAGATGTATCCTACTCTGTGGCATGGAAGGCTAAAGAAAAGGCTATAAATGCATTAAGGGGGGCACCGTCTGATTCATATAGTAAATTCCAGTTACTTATATATATTGGATAAAACCTATCCTGGATCGCATATAAAGATGAAGAAGACAAATGAAAATTAATTTTTATATCTCTTTATCTCTCTCTTTCAGTTCATAAAAGGTTTTGAGAGTTGTAGGCCGATTGTTGTAGTTGATGGTAGCCATCTAAGGGGGACTTATAATGGAACATTTGTGTCAGCGAGCACTCTAGAAGGAGCAGGTAACTAGTTTACAATTGTATTTTTCTTCTTGAATGAGTATTGTATTCTTCTATTAAAAAAATACAATTTTTTGTATCTTCTCTATTAAATTATAATTTATTTTTAGGTAATATATTGCCACTAGCATACGGTCTTGTTGATTCGAAAAATGATGCATCCTGGACCTGGTTCTTTGAACAGTTTAGAGAAGCTCATGGTTTAAAGGACAATATGTGTGTTGTATTCGATAGGAACAAGAGTATTGTAAATTCAGTTTCGAGGGTATATAATGGAGTACCACATTATGCTTGCACATGGCATCTGTGGAAAAATGTGAAGACACTATACAAAAAGTCACACGACAGTCTCTCTGAAGTGTATTATGCCATGGCAAAGGCATACAGACATTCTGATTTTGATGATTTGATGAAAAAGGTTGAACAGGTTGATATTAGAGTAAAAAATTATTTGGAGTTGGCTGGTTATGAAAAATGGGCGAGGGTATATGCAACAGTTAATTGAGGCTCTGTTATGACATCGAACACAGTTGAATGCATAAATGCATGTCTGGTTGTAGCAAGGGAATTGCCGATATATGATTTTCTTGAGGAAGTTAGACAGATGTTTGGTCGATGGAATTTCACAAATCATACATCTGCTTCAAATACATTCACGACACTTTGTGGTAAAGCTCAAGAAATGCTCGCTGAAAATGAAGAACGATCAGTACGTATGACGGTATGTTGTGTTTTTTCATTTTATTTTGTATTTCATTCATAAATCTATATCCTTTTAATAGTTGTATCATGCAATTTCATTTGATTTTGTTTAACAGGTAGTTGCAACAAGTAATTATGTGCACAATGTTCATCATGAAGGATCAACATTTATTGTTTGCCTGGAAAGGAAAACTTGTACATGTAGGAGATTTCAGATGGATGAAATACCATGTTCGCATGCTTGGGCTGTTTTAAAGAAGAAATTTCTTGATCCTTGTAACACCCCAGAAAATTTTTGAACTAAGACTCGAACCGTTCTTCGTAGTGAGTGAGATTTTACCAAGGAGTTTAAAATATCTTAAGTGTTAAGGTCACTAGATGTAGCACCTTGAGTTTCAAAAAGAATTAAATTGGAAATAGCAAAATCTGAAATTTTGCAAGTTATGCTTAAGTATGAGTTTTGGGTCGACTTCAAACAACCATAATTCCTAGCTCAGGATGAATTAGGTGTGCTACCAGATACCGTAGCGAAGATCTTTGAATTATCTTTCCAACGCCGCAGAGTTTGCTATGTTTCGAGGTCGGATGAGTGAGATATGGCCTTTTGAAGATAGGCTGTCCAGTTAAGGAAGGTTAGCCGAAAATAGAGAAGGGTATTTTGGTCTTTTCCTTACCCAACCAGATTTAATTCGTGTTTAGTAATATTTTAGGGGTCTAATCTGATTAGGTTCAGTTTTATAATCCTAGTTTACGCCTAGGGTTTTAGTTGAGAGTTCAAGAAGAGAAAAGAAGAAGAGAAAAGAGGAGAAAAGAGGAGAAAGAGGAGAGGATCAAAGCATTCGTCGAGAGTCTTGCGTTTTGTTGCGGATTTTCGCCATGGGTTAATCTCTAAGAGGTATGTAAGCTTCCATAGTGTTGGGTTCTTTCACCCACACGCCAATCATGATTTATTCAGCGTAATTTCGTTCTTGAAATTTAAAGATTAGAGTTCTTGATGAGTTCTTGATAAGTGTTCTTGAAGTTTCATTAAGTTTTGAAGTAAGATTCTGCTTAGGTCAACTTTAAACGACCATATCTCTTAGAATATTAAGAGTTACGTGAGTTATAACCTATCCAATTAAAGGTAATTGAATCTACTTTCCAACCCCACCAGTTTCACGTCAATCCAATATATGAGTAAAAAGTTATGACTGTTTTAGTAACCTATACAGTGCTGTTACGAATTAGCCGACGGGAAAATATTAAAAAGAGTCATTTTTGTCTTTTTACCTCCAAGAAACCATAAATGAAATTATTGACTAATAAAAGGCTCAAAATAATCAGATTTTCATCTTCACTAATGAAAATCAGATTTCTTGGCCATAGAGATTTCAAGAAACTAATTCAAAAATCTCAAGAAAGGTCTTCTTGATTGTTTACCTTCAAGCTAGGGTTTCAAGGCTTCTAATCAACTTCTTCAAGATTCTTCAAGAATCTTGTTCTTCTAGGTATGTAAGGCTATCATAGTGTTGGACTAGTTCGTCCTCACGCCCTACATCTACTTTCAGATCAGTAAAAGAGTAATCTAGGATACTTTCCCTAAATTTGAGTATTCTTGAGATAAGTTGATTTTGAGTTCTTGAATTCATGTTTCTTTTAAAAGTTCTATTCCTAATTATCGAATAGCTATATTGTTATTGAGATCCTTCATATCATAAATCATAACTCTTGAATTCATAATTCAAATTCAAGAGAGAGTTAAGAGTAGAGTTCAAGGAAGCCTTCAAGTTCAATTGTGAATCCTTTGAGATCAACTATTGATTTGAACTAAGTTTTGAGGAAGTAAGTCAGAGAATGAGAAGAGTCACATACATGAGTTTCATAATGTTATGTAGACCTACGAGTCAAGTCGTTCATGCCCATAAATTCCGCATGAACTCCAGAAGTTGAGTATCTTTGAGAGGAGTAGTATCTTCAAGTTCTAAGTCTTGAGTATTGAGTTCCTAATACCCTTTGAGATTATATTTCTAAGCATGGGACTATTACATGTTACCCATAAAGTCTTTGAGTTGAATTGTTCATGCCCATAATTCCGCATGAATCCTATAAGTCGAGCAGTCTTGAGAAGAGAAGTATCTTTGAGTCTTTGAGTTGAGTCGTTCATGCTTATAATTCCGCACGAACCCTCTGAGTTGAGCATTCTTGAAATTAGTAATATCATTGAAGTTCTTGAGTTCCAAGTATTTGAGTTCTATCTATGGTTATTGAAAACCTTGCATTGAGTAGTTCATGTCCATAATTCGGTATGAACCATATTTTAAGAAGTCTTTTACAAACGTTTTAACTTTGTTTTAAGACTTAAGTTTTGAGTTCAGTAAAGAGTAAAGAGTAAAGTTTGAAGTCTTTTTCTTCAAAAGTATATGGGGACTAAGTATTCCCAAAGAGTTTATAAATGTTTTCACATTTAAATAAGAACGGAAACTGAGATTTCCAAAGGGCCTTCGGGCTAGTTTTCAGAAAAGAGTAATAGCTTTCTAAATGAAGCAAGCAGGGAAACTGAGATTTCCAAGATAGCCTTTGAGCTAAGTTTTTGAGCAATTATCTCAAATCAGCAGAAAGAAGTATGTTTTTAAAACATAAGAGCTAGTATATTTTTGGGAGTAGTATTGAGCACCGATATGGGGGAGAGTTTAGACAACTCACAGCCTCCATAAACCATGTAGCCACCATGGGTAGAAAAGGGTCATACTTTTTAGATGAACCTTTTTCGAAATAGACTAGTGGATCCATTAGGCAGTTCAGGTCCTATACCTTTGGCCGGGTATAGGATGCGCTGGCAGCGTGAGGTAGATCGCTGTATCATCACTATAGCTCTTATGTGATGGTTGTCGGTTAGAGAAACTCCCACAGAAGTTATTGTATTTTTATATACATCAGTTTATTGTATTTTTATATACATTTCAGAGTTATGTTGTATCCTTGCATACACACAGATTTCACAGCATGTTTTTAAACAGTTTGTTTCTTTATATTGCACTTGTTTTAAATTGCTTTATATTGAAATGAGTTCAGTCATATTGAGTTGAGTATTCAAAGTTGAGTATCCAGAGTTGAGTATCCAGAGTCGAATATCATATCTTTGAGTCGAATATCATATCCTTGAGTTGAGTATCTAATCTCTGAGTTGAGTATCTTATCCTTGAGTACTTCTGAGTTGAGTAAGTTTGAGTAGTTTGGAGTATTCCTTGAGTTGAGTAAGATTGAAAAGAGGCAAGTATGTTTCCTTTTTATCAAGTTTCAAGCTTATGTTTATGTTTTAGAATTCCCCTTACATGCTCGTACATTCCACGTACTGAGCCATTTGGCCTGCATCTTTTCATGATGCAGACACAGGTATTCAGGATCATCAACAGGAGCTTCGTTGATACATCCGAGAGTTCGAGTTAGCTATGGTGAGCCTCATTGCTTCCGGAGGATTCCATTTACTTTCAGTTGTTAGGAGGTCGTGGGTATTGTCCAGACTTCCATCATTGTCATTTAGAGGCTTCATAGATAGACAGTAGAGTTTTAGAAGTCTTCATTTATTTTGTTAAATGTTTTAAAGACTAAAGTTGCCTTTTTATGGCGAGTTGTATATATTTTATTATACATAGTTTTCTTTGGACTTAAAGTTTGTATTTAAGTCTTATGAACTTTTATTTCAGTTTTTAAGCTTTGTATGCTTGAATCAGTTTTCCGCTTGTAGTCAGCCAGGATGAGGGTTCGCTTGGGGACCAGCAATGGTCTTCGAGTGCCGGCCACGTCCAGGGTGTAGGCTCGGGTCGTGACAATCCTGAACCGTATTGTTCTGACCTTTATAAACCAAATACATTACTTGTTACATACAACAATCCAATTATTCCATTACATAATCGAATCGATTGGAATGTACCTGGATATATAGAGAATGAAGTAGTGAGGCCACCAAAATTCAAAAAACTACCGGGTAGACCACCAAAAAAAGCTTCGTGATAAATCTTACAGTGAGCTATATGGGAAGAAGTACAAGAATTCTTGTAGTACCTATGGTTGTAAGGGGCATAATAGGCGGTCATGCAGGAATGGACCACGCACTGAATAGTTATATATTTTTGTATTTTTTCCTTAAAAGTGTTGGATGGTTTTGTTTGTCTGATGTTTTTATAGTCTTTAATAAATATTATATTTCGAATTGTATCCATATGTCAATTTGTATTGTCATTTATTATGCATTCGTTTAAATATATTACTTCAAATTGACCTTGTGTAATTGACTTGCTTTTTTGGAAGTAATAGTGGATACAACTATATTGATCAATACGAAATACAAAATTGTTCAAGTTCATTATATGTAAAATGAATACAATTATGTATTCAGATGTCAGTTTGTATTGTCATTTATTATGTATTCGTTTAAATATATTACTTCAAATTGACTTTGTGTAATTGACTTGCTTTACTGAAAGTAACAGAGGTTACAACTATATCTATCAAGACGAAATACAAAATTGTTCAAGTTCATTATATCTAAAATAAATACAAAAATTAAACTAACATATTGTGGCAACACAAATTGTATATTGATCAATACGAAATACAAAACTGTTCGAGTTCATTATATGTAAAATGAATACAAAAATTAAACTAACATATTGTGGCAACACAAATTGTATATTGATAAATACGAAATACAAAACTGTTCAAGTTCATTAATTGTAAAATGAATACAATTATGTATTCAGATGTCAGTTTGTATCGTCATTTATTATGTATTCGTTTAAATATATTACTTCAAATTGACCTTGTGTAATTGACTTGATTTTTTGAAAGTAACAGAGGATACAACTATATTGATCAATACGAAATACAAAATTGTTCGAGTTCATTATATGTAAAATGAATACAATTATGTATTCAGAAGTAAGTTTGTATCGTCATTTATTATGTATTCGTTTAAATATATTACTTCAAATTGACCTTGTGTAATTGACTTGGTTTTTTGAAAGTAACAAAGGATACAACTATATTGATCAAGACGAAATACAAAACTGTTCAAGTTCATTATATCTAAAATAAATACAAAAAGTAAACTAACATATCGTGGCAACACAAATTGTATCCGTATTTGAGAGGTCGGCAACCTATCTTTGTATTTGAAATCATAATCATTTGTATTTAAATACTCTATTGAGAAAGTAACTTATAGAGCACACAACACATCTAAAACTAATGAATACAAACAATCAAATAATAAGGAATGAATACAAAATGAACTAGCATCACTAATTGTTTAAAAGGAATACAAATTAACAAGTTAATATGTATCTTACTTGATTGGATACAAACTAATTGTTTAATAGTATTCTTAAAGATTTACTTTATAAAACCTCTGTAGAAATTTAATTCATGCCACCTGTTTATATAATGACAGTAAAAAACAATGTGATATTCTTCATGCTGCTTTGCTTTTAGCTTTTGCTATTAACAAAGCTAACAAGAATATCCCCAAAATACATAAACAAAATAAAATTGGGAATACAAAATACATACTTACAGACGTGCACATTGACCATAAACATTTACAATTCTAATCAATATCAATACACATACTAAATGTATTTTGAATACCAAAAAAAAAAAGATAAAACTGCATTCTAAAATAAAATGATTGCAAAAAATTGTTCTTTAACAACTTCAACTCAACATGCAAAAATAATTAAATACCTCTTCGACAACTATTCGATCTTCGTCGTCTTTTTCAAGATCACCACGAGCAGACGAATATTCTACATTTCCGTTCTGAATTTGAGGAAGGTTTTGCACACCGATTGGGTCCTCTAAATGTTCTGATCGTCTCTCTTCCCTCATTTTAGCAGCGGATCCTACATTATCCGCTATTTCTTGAGTAATAAATAGATTAAAGGATGGAAAATCGCTAGCAATTTGTTGATTAAGATGGATACCTCTAGTAAGCCTCTTGGATTCAACCATTGGAGAATGAATCCTAACCGAAATTTCAACAACAAACAACAATTTTTAAAGATTTAAACAAAAACAAAATCAGAAAAGAAATCTAAAAATAGGATAAAAGATTAATACCTTAATCAAAGGGATTGTTGTTGATTTAATTTCTGAAAAAAACAACCAAAATTTACGGAAGAGATATATGGGCAACTTGAATGTTGGAGGATAATCTGAAAAAATAAAGATGAGAGAGAGAATTTTTTTTTTAATAAGTGAGAGAATTAAGAATCTGAAAAAGATAATTATGAGAGAGAGAAATATTTTTTTTTTAAATAAGAGAGAGAATTATGAATCTGAATAGATAAATATGAGAGAGAGAATTTTTTTTAAAATAGGATAGATAATTAATTGAAAACGTGTAATTGTCAATGGGAGATAAAGTAGGAAGAAAATTAGGATACATAAAGTTTTTTAAAATAATGACATTTTTGACATTATTACTAATATTTATAAAGTATGGATATTTTTACTAATTAAGTTATTTTTTTTGACTAGTTTACTAATTTTTCCTTTTCTTAAGGCTTTAGAGTCGGCCTGTGTTTGAGTCTCATAGAGATCACATACATATTACCGAAATGAATGTTCTTGTGTTAATCAAATGAGCGGAGCTATAAGGTAAGATACACGTTAAGTCGAACTAGTAATCTTGGTTTTAACTATGTATTTGTATTAAGAAATTCATCGAATATGTGTAAACAATTTAACTTAGATCCCACTAACTAAGGTTAAGATAGAAGGTTAGTAGGTAGTTTCGTATTTTCTAGTTCCCCTATCAGTATTGTTATTATTATTCTCATATTTTCTTATTTTTCAATTTTTGTGTTACCGTTGTTTTCTTTACTTTAGTTATCGTACATTTTTTTTTGTTGTTATTTGTTTTTTTGAAGTGTTTCAGCATGACTTCTTCACTGTTATGTTTATTTTACTTGATTTTTGAATTTGTCTTTATTTGAGCCAAGAGTTGATAAAAAACAACCTCTTAAAATCGTGTGTGCATCACTGCCTGCATAAATGGTAATCAAATAACTTTTACTTCTTCAATACAGACTTTAGAGTCTAGGCAGTAGAGATGTTACAATGGCGCAATCGATTTACTTGACATAATTTCACTATATGGTATTTATAATTCAACTTTGCCCTTTGGAGCTTCTCACTTTTGGCTAATAATAGAGTTTTAGGCTAAAATCATCCCTCAAGTATGACTTAAACGTAAAGTACAGCCTTGTGTTACATAAGTAAACAAAAAACATCCTTGCACTATCCAAAAAGTTGCAAGATTTATCCTTTTGTCTATTTTTTGTAAGAAACTCACGCCACTAACAAAAAAAATGTGCCAAGTCGAATGAATATATGTACACATGATTAAGCTAGTCAAGTTGGGTGATTTTTCTAATTTTTTAGAAATTGAGGATTTAAATCATATTCAGACAATATATTCAAATTCTAAATATTATTTGTAAAAAGTATGGCCAAATACAACTCCAACTTCAAAAATTTCAAATAAAGTAATTTTTATTTTATTTTCATAATTAAACGGCTACGTAATATCACTAAATTTCCAGCATTTCTGTACATTCTATAAAATGTGAATTGCATTGTAATAACGTACATACGTACTAAATATTTTATTAAAGAAAATCTCTAAATAGTTGGGTATAATATTTTTAAAATGAATTTTTTACATAATTTTTCTAAACATCGGAACCTACTATGTAATATTTCAAGAATTATGTATTGTTGCAAGTTAATTTACTTGATGATGCAAAAAACATATAAACAAACAACATACAAAATTTAAATTCTGAGAATGAAAGATTTGTTTCCTATCAATATCCTTATTATTTTTAGGTAACTTTGATCTTCTTGTCGTGGCTAAGACATGACCAAATTAAAAAAGTATATTTTTATTAGTTCGATCAAATTCTTAACAAAAATAGACTGAAGGATGATTCTTGTTATTTTTTCGATAATATAAGGATGTTTTTGCTCACTTATATAATATAAGGACATACATTAGATTTGAGTTATAATTGAGGGATGGTTTTAGCCAAAAACTAAATAATAATATATATGATTAACTATGGCATGTAAATATTGACTAGGCGTAAATATCTTGTACATGTAAACTTTTAGCCCTTTATTTAAAGCTATTAACTATGGCGTGTATTTATTGACTATGAGTATTTTAAGAAAATATGTAAAAATCTTTCCTAGACCAAATTGTTCTAATAAATTTATTAACAAAAATGGACCAAATTATCCAGATTTACTTCACATAATTTTAATATATGATATTAATAATCCAAATTTGCACTTTGGAGCTTTTCAATTTTAATAATATATAATTAACTATGGCATGTACAAATTGACTAGGCATAAATATTTTGTGCAGGTAAACTTTTATCCCTTTATTTAAAACAGTTAACTCATGGCATGTACATATCGACTAGGTGTATTTTAAGAAAATATGTAAAAGTCTTTCCTAGACCAAATTGTTCTAATAGATTTATAACCAAATACGGACCAAATTATCTAGATTTACTTGCCTTAATTTTACTATATAGTATTAATAAATCTCATTATGTCTCTATAAATACATTTCAATGTCCTACTTCTATTTTCACAATTAGTTCTTCTCTAAACCAAACATGGCCATACGTTTAAGTGAAAAGTTAGCTGTTTTATCCAACGAAGCACAAGAGTTGTTTATCATGTATGGTATAGCTGTGGTGTTGATTTTTTTTAGTAGAAGAACCATTCCTAGAGTTGGCCAAACGAAACAACGGTTGATACATTGGAGGATTTAGCAAAAGAGATTAGAAAGCTTGAGCAAGAACTTGAGGAGAAGAAAATGGAACTCACGTTCAACCAATTTATCGAGGGAAAGGTTAATTTAAATGAACTTGATGCTACGAAAACTAAAAGTTTGTTGGAAATGTTTTCTCGTATACGAGCTAAACTTGATGAAAGAAAAAGACAACTTCAACAACAATCTCTGATTTTTAAGACTCCGCCATTTCTCTCTAATTCTGAGTCGACAACTGAGACTGATGTAGATCAAAGTGACAATTTTCATGCAGGAGGCACATCAACAAGTTTGGAGGGTGGAAGCGATGGTGATGATAAATAATTAAACTAGTACTTTATTGTTCTACCTATTTTTCAATAACAATATTCCCTACTTTTATTTTGTTGCATATCATTTATTAGGTCATGTTGTTTTAATGGTATGTGAAACTTGCTATGTTAGTGGAAAAAATATATTATTGTTATTCGATCAACCTTGATATATGTGTAGTATTTGGGGATCTATTGAATCACATTTCAATTATATTCTACTCTTATCTTATCACATTATAAAATTTAGTTTTATTTAGTATAATGAGTATTTTCAAGTTTAAATTCATTGTGTATACATTGAGTAGTTTGTTATTTAATTATTATTGAAGAATAACACAAAGAAAAAGATACATTTGTTAGTTACACTTGCAGAATTTACAATGAAAATTCAATATCTATGATTCTTATGTCTAAAAGACACCTCATAAACTATGAAGTCTTATGTGTAAATATTCATTTGTAATTTCTAGTTTTATGATGGGCTAAATAAAAAATACAAAATTTATGCTATTATAAGTATAGGATTTTGGTCCCCGAATCAGACATAGGGTTTTCTTGATATTGTGATCATAACCAAAAAATGAATTGACTGATGGAGCATTTGTGCTTTGTGGAATTGCATACCTCACAATGGAAGATAAAGAGAAATTGATTGTAATCCAAGACTTATTGAAGGATCTTCAGAACATGCTCTACTTCTATCAGGTTTTACTATATACTAATTAGTTTAATATTCTATATATATTGTCAGAGCAGACATAAGGCAGCTCAAGCACACTAGTAACCTAAAGAGAAAATAAAATGGATGCCTTAGGTTTTTTTATTAAATTAAATTAATATAGTTTGTATTAAGTCTATTCTTCTAACTCTTTGAAATGCTAAGTTGTTAATAATAATCTTATAATTGTTTTATTCTAAAATATCTTTTCACTTGATAATATAACCGGTTCATTAAATATTTCTTGAGATATTACTATATATTAGAAGAGTCTAGGATTTACTACCATTGTTCCAATAAAATCATTACAAATGTCCAATATTTACTATATAAAATATATAAGTGGCCCCCACCACCTTCCACTTAAATAATACATATTATATATTATTAATTACTATACTATAAATCACTACTAATATCCAATATATTTATCAAACTATTTAAGTGGCCCCCACCACCTTCCACTTAAATACTACATATTATATATTAATTACTATACTATAAATGACTTAAATACTCCATATTATCTATTACAATAATTAACAATTATTTCACACTTTAAAATTCTATCAATGCCATATAAATTAGGATAAAAAACCTAAGATATAATATTTAAATATATTTAAAAATAATATAAGTAATACTATACATTACAATAATTAATAGCTTAATTATTTAAAACTTATATAAAAAATTTAATTGACTCTCTAGATTCTATTGGTACCACATAAAATGGATTATATAATAAACATATATTGTTTGAAATTGACGAAAAAGAAACAATAAATCACAATAATTAATAAAAAAAATAGTCCACTCCAAAAAATCTATCAATTAACAACATATATTGTTTGAAATTGACGAAAAAGAAACTATAAATTACAATAATTAACAAAATAAATCTCTCGACTCCAACAAATCTATCAATTAATGCCACATAAATTGGGACATGGCAAATAACATATATTATTAAAAAATTAGGTTCAAAATGTACTAAAAAATACAATAATTAACAACTTAATATATTAAAGAGACATATAAAAAAGGGTTAATATTTGAAATTCTGCATCTGCCACATAAATTAGAACAAAGAGAGTAATAAATATTATTTTCAAAATTATGTTAAAAAAAAGTACTACAAATCACAATAGCTAACAATTTAAAATATTTTTAAAATCATATAAAAATTTCAATAACTTCTCAAATTCCATAATATGACATAAATTAAAAAAAAAGTGTTATAAATCATAATAAATAGTACAATATTTAAACTACTTTAAAAGCATTATAAATTGTAATAAATAATACAACAATTTAAATTACTTAAAATTTAACGACTTAAATTTTTTTTTAAAATGTATTAAAATTTTGGTTAATTGTCAAAACTTTACATGTGCCACATAAATTGGGACATGGACAGTCACACATATTTTTTTAAAAAAATTACATTAAAAGTATTCTATCAATTAACAACATATATTGTTTGAAATTGACGAAAAAGAAACTATAAATTACAATAATTAACAAAATAAATCTCTCGACTCCAACAAATCTATCAATTAATGCCACATAAATTGGGACATGGCAAATAACATATATTATTAAAAAATTAGGTTCAAAATGTACTATAAAATACAATAATTAACAACTTAATATATTAAAGAGACATATAAAAAAGGGTTAATATTTGAAATTCTGCATCTGCCACATAAATTAGAACAAATAGAGTAATAAATATTATTTTCAAAATTATGTTAAAAAAAAGTACTACAAATCACAATAGCTAACAATTTAAAATATTTTTAAAATCATATAAAAATTTCAATAACTTCTCAAATTCCATAATATGACATAAATTTTAAAAAAAAGTGTTATAAATCATAATAAATAGTACAATATTTAAACTACTTTAAAAGCATTATAAATTGTAATAAATAATACAACAATTTAAATTACTTAAAATTTAACGACTTAAAAATATTTTTTTAAATGTATTAAAATTTTGGTTAATTGTCAAAACTTTACATGTGCCACATAAATTGGGACATGGACAGTCACACATATTTTTTTAAAAAAATTACATTAAAAGTATTCTATCAATTAACAACATATATTGTTTGAAATTGACGAAAAAGAAACTATAAATTACAATAATTAACAAAATAAATCTCTCGACTCCAACAAATCTATCAATTAATGCCACATAAATTGGGACATGGCAAAAACATATATTATTAAAAAATTAGGTTCAAAATGTACTATAAAATACAATAATTAACAACTTAATATATTAAAGAGACATATAAAAAATGGTTAATATGTGAAATTCTGCGTGTGCCATATAAATTAGAACAAACAGAGTAATAAATATTATTTTCAAAATTATGTTAAAAAAAAGTACTGCAAATCACAATAGCTAAAAATTTAAAATATTTTTAAAATCATATAAAAATTTCAATAACTTCTCAAATTCCATAATATGATATAAATTAAAATAAAAAAATGATATATATTGGGCCCCGTGCTGGCACGGGGTCCTATATCTAGTAGTATTTAGATGTGTCAAACTTCTAATATTTCTTTCCTTTTATATGGAAAGTTCACTTTTCTACAAATACTCAATGTTTTTTTTATTTTTATTTTTTAAAAAAAACCTATAACCTATTATTATTTAAAACAAAGTAGGCCCTCAAATTTGGAAGCAAAGATACCTACCAAAATGAATGCTCTTGTGTTAATCAAATGAGCGGAGCTATAAGGTTAAAAACATGTTAATTCGAACTGGTAATGTTGGTTTTAACTATATATTTGTATTAAAAAATTCATCGAATATGTGTAAAAAATTTAACTTAGAACCCATTTACTAAGGTTAAGATAGAAGGTTAGTAGGTAGTTCCGTATTTTCCAGTTCCCCTATTAGTATTGTTATTATTATTCTCATATTTTCTTCGATTTTAGTGTTACCGTTGTTTTCTTTACTTTAGTTATTGTACATTTTTTTTGTTGTTAGTTGTTTTTTGAAGTGTTTCAGCATGACTTCTTCACTTTTATGTTTATTGTACTTGATTTTTGAATTTGTCTTTATTTGAGCCAAGAGTTGATCAGAAACAACCTCTGAAGATCGTGTGTGCATCGTTGCCAGAGGCGTATCCAAGATTTCGGCTAGATAGGTGCACGATTACGAAGAAATGTATCTTAAATATAAATTTGATCATTTGACTTTTAGGTTCTAAATATGAACCACTAAATTTTAAAAACTATAGATTCAGAATATATAATACTATTAGTTTTAAATTTTAATAGACACAATTGATTTAATTATATAAAAAATTTATAGTGCTTAATTTTCTAGGAATTTTCAATGTAAGACACTTGAAAATTTTGAAAGATTAAAGGCAAAAATACAAAAAAAAATTAGTTGAAACGTCAAAAGTGTCACCGATAACCACTTGGAGTGGTGTTACTCAAAAAGACAAGATAGATATAAGATTTAAATTTCTATCCTTAGTTAGAGAGGTGCACCTAATCATCGTATTATTATATGATACTTTGAACATGAGTTCACATATTTATATTTAAATATTTAAAAAAAAATATAACAGTACTATATATGATTTAGAGAGGGGAGCATGGGTTCACGTGAACCCACGGCACCCCCTCTACATACGCCTCTGAATTCGCTGCCTGCATAAATGGTAACCAATTCATTTTTACTTCTTCAATACAGAGTTTAGAGTCTAGGCAGCAGAGACATTACAATGGCGCAATAGTAATGTCTATACACGTGACTAAGCCATAATATACCCTCTTCTCTAGACCAATGAAATGCTTGATTTTGGATGTTGTCCCGAATTTTAAAAAATACACTTTAACTATGCGAGCGTCCTATTACCCCACAAAAATATAAAATACCTTTATAAATAGACTAGTTTAACCCATTTTCTCCCTTAATGTTTGTATTCACGCAGATGACGTGCGTGAAAGTATAATTTTTCTTCCAAAAACTAATTAAAAAGCGTCACGTTTAAGTTCTTTTCTCTATTAATTAATTACTTCATTTTTAAATACACCATCTTCCCCAAAATTTTAAAAGAGCCGTTGGTTGAAGGTTATAAAAAAACTCAGCATTCTGTCCAATGAAATCATCCCAAAAGGTAAGAATTTGATTTAATTTCCAGTTCAAAAAGTTAAGTTGAAGTCGTTCAAGGTTTAATTTCTTTTAAATTTAGAAATCAAGATATTTTTTGTGATTAGGTTTTGAGGAAAAATATTCTTATAATGTCAAATGCAATCTTGAATCGTATTTGTAATGATGAGAACTCGCTATTCGAAGGAACTAGGAAGAGTTAAAAACTGGAAATAGTCATTTTTTAGGAAGAACATTGAAATCTGGAAAATTTGTGAAGTATGTTAAGTTGAGTTTATGGTCAACTTCAAACGACCATAACTCCTAGCTCAGGATAAGTTAGGTGTGTTTCCAGATATCGTAGGAAATATCTTGAAATAATCTTTCCAACGCCGCCGAGTTTGTGAGATTCCGAGTTTGTATGAGTGAGATATGCCCATTGGAAGTTGGGTTGTTCGATTAAGGAAAGTCCAATCCGGATTTTAGAAGGGTAGTTTGGTCTTTTCCATACCTAACTTAATTAATTCATATTTGGTAATATTTTTAAGGTCTAAACCGATAGGATTCAGTTTACGCTTTTGGAAAAATAGAGTTAGGGTTTTTGGAGAAAGAACGGAAGGGGAGAAGAAAGGAGAAAAGAGCCAAGATCATCGTTCGTAAGGATTTAGCTTGTGGATTTCATCAAGGGGAGATCCCTACGAGGTATGTGAGATCACATAGCGTTGGGTTAGTTCACCCACGCACCAATCATGATTCCATTCAACGAAATTATATAGTTTTGAAAGTAAATCCTATGAGTTCTTGATGATAATTCGATTGAAATCTTGTGGGTTCTAGTTGTTGAAGTTTCTTGAGTTTGATTCATGATTTTAGGTGTGATTTCGAGTAGAATATGATGTATTTTGATGGTATAGTTGATTCTAAGTGTTTAGGGGGAAATAACCAAGTGAAATTAGAGGGTTTAGAGTTGAAAACCAAAGAAGAAAATTCGGGATTTTCTGGGGAAGGGGTTGGGGCACCGCGTCTCTCAGCGCGCCTCAAAACAGTCTCTGAATGTTGGGCTCTGGGGTGCCGCACCAGCCAGAGTGCCCCAACTTGGTCTCTGAATTCCAAGGGCTGGCGCCCCGCGCCTCTCAGAGTGCCAGGGACGCCAGTTCTTCCCATTCTTCTCCCATCTTCCCATACTAGTTCCTTAGCAACGTACCTAGGTTTTCTACTTGATTCCAACACTCTAAGGTACATCTAAACATCATGAAATCATCCATAAATATGAGATCACGAACCTTGAATCGCTAATTCAATTCAAGGAAAGTTAAGAGTCAAGTCTAGAAGTTAAGAAGCAAGTCAATAGATGTTCATAAAGTTTTCAAAAGTCTTTCGCAAATGTTTTAACTTTGTCTTAAGACTTAAGTTTCAAGTTGACTAAAGAGTTAAGAGTTAAGTTCATTTCTTCAAAGATTATACGGGAACTAAGTATTCCCAAAAGTTAGAAATGTTTTCACATTTGAGCAAGAAAGGGAACACCGATTCTAAGAGAGCTTTTAAGCTAAGTTTTGAGTAATTATCTCAAACCAAAGAAAGAAGTTTTGTTCTAAAAACATATGACCTAAGCATATTTTGGGAGTAGTATTGAGCACCGATATGGGGATGCGAGTTCATAATAACTCAAGTCTCCATAAACCATGTAGCCATCATGGGTAGTAAATGATCATACTTTTTATATGAATCCTTAAGTACTTTTTAGCATATACTAGTGGATCCACTTAGTTAAGGCATTCTATATGACGACAAAGTATAGGAAAATTCTGGCAGCGTGGGTAAGACGATGTATCACCACTTAGGCTCATAGTGGTAGTTGTCGGTTATAGAAACTCCCACAGAAACTATATTACATTATTATATGAGTAAAGTTAAGTTTGTTTTTACATTTTTCTTTAATGAACTAAGTTGTTTTCCACTGTTTTACAAGCTTTCCATATATTGCATGTGTTTTATTGCTTTATACTAAGTTAAGTTATTCATGAGTTGAGTAAAGCCAAGGTAAGTGTTTCTTTCAGATTCCTTTCAAGCTTATGTTATGTTTTGCATTCCACTCGCATATTCATACATTCAATGTACTGATGCCCGTTGGCCTGCATCTTTTTATGATGCAGACACAGGTAACTAGGATCATCACCCAATGCCTCGTTGATCCAATTGAGCACTCAAAGTCAGTTGGTGAGCCTCATTGCATTCCAGAGGATTCCTTGTACTTTGCTTTCAGTATTTCATTGTTAGGATGATCGGGGGTCTTGGCCCGACATCCCTCTTTGTTTTAGAGGCTTCTTAGACAGATGGTTATAGTTCTTTAGTCTTATTCATTTCAGTTGTATACGGTTAAGACTTGTGTTGCCATTTTGGCTAAGCTTAATATTGCTTTAAGACATTGCATGAGTTTCCCTTTTGAGACTGTTTCTTATGTTTAAGTCTTCCGCTGAGTAAGTAAGTCAGGCCAAGGGTTCGTTTGGGGCCAACAATGGTTCTTGAGTGCTAGTCCCGCCCAGGGTGTAGGCTCGGGGCTTGACAAACTTGGTATCAAAGCACAGAGTTCAAGAGCCCTAGGGAGTCTATGAAGTCGTGTCAGTAGAGTCCTAGTTATCGGTGTGAAGTGCGCCACATCTATAATTAGGAGGCTGTGACACTTAGGAAAATTTCCCACTTCTTTCTTACTCATTTCGTGCGTTAAAGTTTGATCTCTAAAATGTTTCCTTCTAATTCGTACTTGCGTGTGTTTTCAGATAATCATGACTCCACGAATAGTTGTCAAAGGTCGTCTTGCTAGGCGTAATGTTGAGGAGCAAGAGTTATCAAATGCACCTGAAGTGCAACCTCAAGGGGAAGTCACTAACACTGAGTTTAGAGAAGCAATAAGGATGCTAAGTCAAGCTGTGACTAATCATGTTAGGCAAAAAAGAGGGGCTCAACAAGAAGAGGCTGACACTTCGAGGATTCGTGAGTTCTTGAGGATGAACCTTCTAAGCTTCACTGGTTCAAGCACTACTGAGGATCCATAGAACTTTATTGAGGAGCTGAAGAGGGTATTTGATGTTATGCACGTTGCCGATGTTGAGTGAGTAGAACTAGCTGCATATTAATTGAAGGATGTTGTTAGGACTTGGTTCGATCAATGGAAGAAGAACCGAGATGAAGATGCATCACCTGCGAGTTGGGCTTGTTTTGAGGAGGCCTTCTTGGGGGGTTTCTTCCCCCGAGAGCTGAAAGAGGCTAAGGTATAAGAATTTATTACCCTAAAGCAAGAGTCACTAAGTGTTCATGAGTTTAGGTTGAAGTTCACCCAACTATCCCGTTATGCTCTAGAGATGGTTGCAGATATGAGGGGTAGAATGAGTCTTTTTGTTCCTGGGTTGTCCCATCTGTTAAGCAAAGAGGGCAGGATAGCTATGCTAATTAGGGACATGTATATAGCGAGGTTGATGACTTATGTGCAGCAAGTTGAAGAAGAAAAACTGAGGGACATGGAAGAGTTTAGAAACAAGAAGGCTAAGACAAGGAGTGAATCCGGGCAGCAGAAAAGTAATGTGAACCGTTCGTCCTTTCAGCAAAAGCAAAAGGGCCCTGCTCCATCATCTGTTAGTGCACCTGCACCCAAAAACAAAAGTGAGTATAATAGCTAGAATTCCCAACACTTAAAAGCTAGACCTGCAGAGTCTCAGGGTAGTGTGGTACAAAGAGGTAACTGGGCTCCTACATGTGCTAGGTGTGGTAGAACCCACCCATGTAAGTGTCGTGATGGCCATTCAGGTTGTTTCAAGTGTGGACAAGAGGGTCACTTTATGAAAGAGTTCCCTAAGAACATGCATAGTGGAAATCAGGGCAATAGAGCCCAATCTTCATCAGTTGCTCCACCAGACAGGGCTGCACCTCGAGGAACTACATCCGGTACTGGCAGAGGAACAAACCACCTTTATGCGATCACTAGTCGCCAAGAGCAAGAGAACTCTCCAGATGTCGTCACTGGTATGACTAAAGTCTTTACTCTTGATGTTTATGCTTTGCTAGACCCAAGAGCAAGTTTATCTTTTGTGACTCCTTATGTTGCAAATAGTTTTGATGTTCTTCCTGATAAACTTTGTGAATCCTTTTGTGTTTCTACACCTGTTGGGGAGTGTATTTTAGCTGAGCGAGTATATTGTGATTGTGTCATTTCCATTAATCACAAGGACACCATGACTGATTTAATTGAGTTAGACATGGTAGACTTCGACGTCATTCTAGGTATGGACTGGCTTAATGCCTGTTATGCCTCTATGGATAGTAGAACTCTAGTTGTTAAGTTCCAAATTCCTAATGAGCTAGTCTTAGAGCGGAAACGTAGTTCAGCAGTGCCTAAGGGTCGTTTCATTTCGTACCTTAAGGCAAGAAAGTTAGTTTCCAAGGGGTGTGTCTATCATTTATTCCGAGTTAATGACTCTAGTGTTGAGATACCTCATATTCAGTCAGTTTCAGTACTAAAAGAGTTCCCAGAAGTCTTTTCTGATGATCTTCTCGGAGTCCCTCCTGAGAGAGAAATAGACTTCGGTATAGACATTCTTCCAGTTACTCATCCTATGTCTATTCCACCATATAGAATGACACCATCAGAGTTGAAAGAGCTTAAAAAATAGTTGAAAGATCTGCTAGATAAGGGTTTCATTCGACCAATTGTCACACCTTAGGGCGCTCCGATCTTATTTGTGAGGAAGAAAGATAGTTTCCTTAGGATGTGTATAGATTACCGCCAATTGAATAAGGTACCATCAAGAATAAGTATCCTCTTTTGAGAATTGATGATCTTTTCGATCAGCTTTAGGGTGCTACTTGTTTCTCTAAAATAGACCTCGGATCTGGCTACCATCAGTTAAGACTAAGGGAATGCGATATTCCAAAGACAGCTTTCAAAACCCATTATGGTCATTTGAGTTCCTGGTCATATCCTTTGGTTTGACCAATGCGCCTGCAACATTCATGGACCTTATGAACATAGTATTCAAACCTTATTTAGATATGTTTGTTATCGTCTTCATTGATGACATACTAATCTATTCGAGGAATGAAGAAGATCATGCTAGTCATCTCATAATAGTTCTCTAGACTCTAAAAGTTAGAGAGTTTTATGCCAAGTTCTCTAAGTGTGAGTTTTGGCTTGAGTCTGTGGCATTCTTAGGCCAGATTGTGTCTGGAGAGGGAATTAAAGTTGATACTCAGAAAATTGAGGCAGTGCATAATTGGCCTAGACCTACATCTTCAACCGACATTAGGAGTTTCATGGGTTTGGCTGGCTATTATAGAAGGTTTGTAGAGGGGTTCTCATCCATTTCGTCTCCTTTGACCAAGTTGACTCAGAAAACAGTGAAGTTTCAATGGTATGAACCTTGTGAGAAAAGCTTTCAGGAATTGAAAAAAAGGTTGACTACTGCCCCATTATTAACTTTACCAGAGGGTAATCAAGATTTTGTGGTGTATTGTGATGTATCTAGAGTTAGTTTGGGTTGCGTATTAATGCAGAATGACAAGGTTATAACTTATGCCTCAGAGAATTGAAAGTTCATGAGAAGAATTACCCAACCCATGACTTAGAGTTGGTTGATGTAGTATTTACTTTGAAGATATGGCGTCATTTTTTGTATGGTGGTCATGTAGATGTATTCACTGATCACAAGAGTCTTCAATATGTGTTTACTCAGAAAGAGCTTAATCTCAGACAAATGAGTTGGTTAGATTTACTCAAGGATTATGACATGAGTATTCTTTACCACCCAGGTAAGGCTAATGTTGTTGTTGATGCCTTGAGCAGGTTTTCCATGGGTAGTACCGCCCATTTTGAGGAAGATAAGAAAAAACTTGCAAGAGATGTGCATAGACTTGCACGCTTTGGAGTTCGATTGATGGATTCCATAGAAGGAAGAGTAGTGGTGATGAATGAGACTGAATCTTCATTAGTGTCAAAAGTGAAAGAAAATCAAGACCAAGATCCTATTTTGCTTGAATTGAAGGAAAATGTTCATAAGCAAAAAATATTAGCTTTTGAATAAGGGGAGATGACGTATTGAGATATCAAGGTAGTTTGTGTGTACCAATGGTGGATGGACTCCAAGAGAGGATCATGGAGGAAGCTCATAGCTCCAGATATTCCATTCATCCGGGTTCCACAAAGATGTATCGCGATTTGAGAGAAGTCTATTGGTGGAGTAGTATAAAGAAGGGCATTGCAGAATTTGTTGTTAAGTGTTCGAATTGCCAACAAGTTAAAGTAGAGCATCAAAGTCCCGATGGTTTGGCCCAGAATATAGAACTTCCGGAATGGAAGTGGGAGATGATTAATATGGACTTCATCACAGGTTTACCAAGGTCTCGTAGGCAGCACGACTCTATTTGGGTGATTGTCGATAGAATGACAAAATCATCCCACTTTTTGTTGGTAAAGACTACCCATTCAGCAGAGGATTATGCCAAGTTGTATCTTCAAGAGGTGGTTAGACTTCATGGAGTTCCGGTCTCCATTATTTAAGACAGAGGTGCACAATTTACTGCACAGTTTTGGAAGTCATTCAAAAAAGGCTTGGGTTTAAAGGTGAACTTAAGTAGTACCTTTTATCCTCAGACAGATGGGCAAGCAGAACACACTATTCAGACCTTAGAACACATGTTGAGGGCCTGTGTGATTGATTTCAAAGGTAGTTGGGATGATCACCTACCCCTTATTGAATTTTCTTACAACAATAATTACCACTCTAGCATCCAAATGGCTCCTTATGAAGCTCTTTATGGGAGAATATGTAGATCTCCTATTGGATGGTTTGATGTTGGTGAAGAAGGATTGATAGGACCAGACTTAGTTCATCAAGCTATGGAGAAGGTGGAGGTTATTCAAAAGAGATTGAAAATGATGCATAGTCATCAAAAATCCTACACTGATGTTAGGAGAAGGGATTTAGAGTTTGAAGTAGATAATTGGGTGTATTTGAAAGTTTCACCCATGAAAGGTGTTATGAGATAGGTAAGAAGGGGAAGCTTAGTCCCCGGTATATTGACCCTTACAGAATATTGAAAAGGGTAGGTAATGTAGCTTATGAGTTGGAGCTACCACAAGAGTTAATTGCAATTCATCCGATATTTCACATCTCTATGTTGAAGAAGTGCATGGGCAATCCTTCCTTGATTATACCAACCGAAAATATTGGGATCAAGGAAAGCTTGTCTTATGAGGAGATTCTTGTTCAGATTCTAGATCGCCAAGTTCGCAAGTTGAGAACAAAAGAGGTAGCATCAGTCAAAGTTCTTTGGAGGAATTAGTTTGTTGAGGAAGCTATTTGGGAAGCTGAGGAGGACATGAAGAAGAGATATCCACATCTCTTTGAATCCGGAGAAGTTCCAAATTAAGGTACTAATCCTTTTCTTGGTATTTAATTATAAGTTGGCATGCTGTTTTTGCATTTGCTTGTTGGGTGTTTGAACTGAATGATTGATGTTACACCATTAGCCTAGTAAGAGTAGTCTCATTCGAGGATGAATATTCCCAAGGGGGAGATATTGTAACATCTCGCTATTCGAAAGAACTAGGAAGAGTTAAAAACTGGAAATAGTCATTTTTTAGAAAGAATATTGAAATCTGGAAAATTTGTGAAGTATGTTAAGTTGAGTTTTCGGACAGCTTCAAATGACCATAACTCCTAGATCAGGATGAGTTAGGTGTGTTTCCAGATATCGTAGGAAATATCTTGGAATAATCTTTCCAACGTCGCCGANATGTTAAGTTGAGTTTTTGGACAACTTCAAATGACCATAACTCCTAGATCAGGATGAGTTAGGTGTGTTTCCAGATATCGTAGGAAATATCTTGGAATAATCTTTCCAACGTCGCCGAGTTTGCGTGATTCCGAGTTCGTATGAGTGAGATATGCCCATTGGAAGTTGGATTGTTTGATTAAGGAAAGTCCAATCCAGATTTTGGATGGCTAGTTTGGTCTTTTCCATGCCTAACTTAATTAATTCATTTTTCGTAATATTTTTAAGGTATAAACTGATAGGATTCAGTTTACGCTTTTGGAAAAATAGAGTTAGGATTTTTGGATAAGAAAGGACAAAAGTACCAAGATCATCGTTCGTAAGGATTTAGCTTGTGGATTTCGTCAAGGGGTGATCCCTACGAGGTATATGAGATCAATAGTGTTGGGTTAGTTCACTCACGCGCCAATCATGATTCAATTCACCGAAGTTATATAGTTTTGAAAGTAAATCCTATGAGTTCTTGATGATAATTCAATTGAAATCTTGTGGGTTCTTGTTGTTGAAGTTTCTTGAGTTTGATTGATGATTTTAGGTGTGATTTTGAGTAGAATATGATGTATTTTGATGGTATAGTTGATTTTAAGTGTTTGGGGAAAGAACCAAGTGAAATTAGAGGGTTTAAAGTTGAAAAATGAAGAAGAAAATTCGGTGTTTTCGGGGGAAAGGGCAGGGGAGCCGCGCCTCTCAGCGCGCCCAAAACACTCTCTTAATGTTGGGCTCTGTGGTGCCGTACCAGCCAGAGTGCCCCAACTTGGTCTCTGAATTTCAAGGGCTGGCGCCCCGCACCTCTCAGAGTGCCAGAGACGCCAGTTCTTCCCATTCTTCCCCCCATCTTTCTGTACTACTTCCTTAGCAACGTACCTATGTTTTCTAGCTGATTCCAACACTCTAAGGTACGTTTAAACATCATGAAATCATCCATAAATATGAGATCATGAACCTTGAATCGATAATTCAATTCAAGGAAAGTTAAGAGTCAAGTCTAGAAGTTATGAAACAAGTTAAGAGAAGCGCATAAAGTTTGCAAAAGTCTTTCACAAACGTTTTAACTTTGTCTTAAGACTTAAGTTTCAAGTTGACTAAAGAGTTAAGAGTTAAGTTCATTTCTTCAAAGATTATACGGGAAGTAAGTATTCTCAAAAGTTAGAAATATTTTCACATTTCAGCAAGAAAGGGAACACCGATTCCAAGAGAGCTTTTAAGCTAAGTTTTGAGTAATTATCTCAAACCAAATAAAGGAGTTTTGTTCTAAAAACATATGAGCTAAGCATATTTTGGGAGTAGTATTGAGCACCGATATGGGGATGCAATTTCATAATAACTCAAGTCTCCATAAACCATGTAGGTATCATGGGTAGTAATGGATCATACTTTTTAGATGAATCCTTAAGTGATTTTTAGTATAGACTAGTGAATCCACTTAGTTAAGGCGTTCTATATGATGGAAAGGTGTAGGACAGTTCTGGCAGCGTGGACAAGACGCTGTATCACCACTTAGGCTCATAGTGGTGGTTGTCGGTTATAGAAATTACCACATAAATTATATTACTTTATTATATGAGTAAAGTTAAGTTTGCTATTGAATTTTTCTTTAACGAACTAAGTTGTTTTCCACTGTTTTACAAGATCTCTATATATTGCATGTGTTTTATTGCTTTCTATTGAGTTATGTTATTCATGAGTTGAGTAAAGCCAAGGTAAGTGTTGCTTTCAGATTTCTTTCAAGCTTATGTTATGTTTAGCATTCCACTCGTATACTTGTACATTCAATGTGCTGATGCCAGTTGGCCTGTATCTTCTTATGATGTAGATACAGGTAACCAGGATCATCACCCAGTGCCTCGTTGATCCAGTTGAGTTCTTAGAGTCATTTGGTGAACCTCCTTGCATTCTGGAGGACTCATTTTACTTTGCTTTCAGTATTTCATTGTTAGGATGATTGGGGTCTTGTCCCGACATCCCTCTTTGTTTTAGAGGCTTCTTAGACAAATAGTTATAGTTCTTTAGTCTTATTCATTTCAGTTGTATACGGTTAAGACTTGTGTTGTCATTTTGGCTAAGCTTAATATTGCTTTAAGACATTGCATGAGTTTCCCTTTTGAGACTGTTTCTTATGTTTAAGTCTTCCGATGAGTAAGTAAGCCAGACCAAGGGTTCGCTTGGAGCTAACAATGGTTCTTGAGTGCCAGTCCCGCCCAGAGTGTAGGCTCGAGGCTTGACAAGAATGATCTGATGTTGCGTGTGAAAATGCTATGCTTACGTGGAGACCTACTTCCAATGCAAACTTCGTGGTCGGAAGACAATCCAGCTCGAATATTGGTATTGAAAGTAAGTCTCCATGTTTGCATGGCATTTTCACATGCAACATCAGATCATTCTCGTTATTACAAATACGATTCAATATTGTATTCGACATTAAAATAATATTTTCTCTCAAAATCTAATAAAAAAAGATATCTTGATATCTCAATTTTTTTTAAAAGAAATTAAACATTGAAAGACTTCAAATTAACTTTTTGAACTGGAAATTAAACTGAATTCTTACCTTTTGGGGCTGATTTCATTTGAGAGAGTGCTGGTTTTTTTTTAAAGCTTTCAACCAATGACTCTTTTGAAATTTTTGGGAAGATGGTGTATTTAAAGATGAAATATTTAACTAATAGAGAACATAGTTGAAACATGACGCTTTTCTATTGGTATTTGGAAGCAAAATTATACCTTTACACGCGTCACCTACGTGAAAACATACATAGGGCGAAAATGGTCTCATTACAAAGATATTTTATATTTTTTTGAAGTAATAGTATGTCTGCATATTTAAGTTGCATTTTTGAAAATTTGAGACAACTTCTTGTGTCACTTTATGTCTTTTCTCATTTTAATAAATGACAACCATATAAAGCGTTACTAACTTCACTATAATGAGACACAACATGAATGGTGGCCGTATAAAGGGTCATGAGTAGCCGTACTAAGGGTTTCTAATATTGTCATAACGAGGCACAAAAGATTTGGTGGTCATATCGGAGTCACGAGTAACCGGGGAGAGTTGGTAAAATAGCCACCTTAAAGACTTAAATGTGACATTAAGTCACAAGTCTTGAATAATTTGTGGTATACCCACTATTAATGGCATCATCCACATGCCCTAATTGGCACATACAAAAGACCTCACTAAGTTTCCATATCTCCACTTTAGTCCCCCCTACTTTTCCAACTAATTTGGAATACTATATATCTATTTGCATTTGTTAAAAATTATATTAAAAAAAAATAAAAAAGCTAAACGGGAAAGAAGAGCAGCTCATTTTTGCTGCGTCAAAACTGTTGATTTCGGCGAGTTTTCCTGCCAAAATATCCATTTTCAAGGTAAAATCATAATCATCTCCTACTCCATTTTCATTTTAACTCCATTTTCTTTCAAAAACCAAGCTTCAAAATGATTTTCCCACCATTTTAGAAATTCGAGAAATCTTCCCTAATCACTTGATAACTCATTAGTAGATACATTTGTTTAGTTTAAAAGCATTAAAAAATGTTTCGCCATTGCAGGAGCTGAATTTTGTACCCTGATCTCATCCAGTCATGTTTTTGTACGAATTTCGTACCTCATAGATCGTTAAAGACTGATATTGTAATCTAGTATCGATATTTGTAATCTATAATGACAGTATTTGAATTTATAGTTGCTGGTGGAGATTATATGAGAGTATGGGAGGAGACTCCCAAAAGCTGGAATCATAAATCTTTTAGTAAGACGACAGTGCCCATTGCATTGCGTCGCTATGGTTCATATGACGATATGATTGCAAGCGTAATTGAGGTCGGTGAGTTAACTTGCGATCCAAATGACTTGGTGATTAGCTATCAAATGAATGGGAGGGGAAAAATACATCCCACATTAATAAAAAATGATCGGCACGTTAGCTTGTACATGTTAGATATTGGTATTGATGGCTCTAGGCCTACATTGAGGATATACGTCAATGCGAGGCCTCCAATTGAACCAACAAATTCATTTAACGATGACAATGATTCTATTGGAAATGAAATATTGGGTGATCATTCAAATGAGAGTTTGGGTGATCATTCAATGAATATACATGATGATCCAACTAATGTGGAAAATCTGCCAGTATATGCAGAAGATCCCAAACGCGAATGTTGTGAAGAAATGTAGGGAGAACATGAATTGAGATCACAATCCAACCATTCCTTCTCCAATGAAACTAATTTATGCATAAATCAAACTTTCTGTAACAAGATTGAGTTGCAATTGTTATTAGCTGAAGCGGCGGCAAAAAAGTCTTTTGATTTTGCTACTTTGAGGAGTTGTACTAAATATTTAACGGTGAAATGTGTATCTCACAACTGTGCATGGATATTGTGGGCGAGGAAATATGAGTGTTCGGATAGATTTCGTATCTACAAGTACATTGGCGAGCATAGTTGTGGCATTGAACATACCAACAGTAGCCATAGAAATATCTTAATCAAAGTCATTGCTTCACTTTTTGTAAATATGTATCGTGATGGCAAGGGTCCAAATAATAAAGAGATTCAAAAGGCTATGTTTAATTCATTTCGTTGTAGTCCAAGCTATTTGAAATGTTGGAAGAGAGGTGTGGTTGCCAAGGAAATGGTCTGAGGGATAGCTTAGAACATATATTCATGCTTACCGATTTTTTCCTACATGTTCGAGACACTTAATGTTGGTTCTACCTATTGTATTATCACGCCCCGAGCCTACACCTTGGGCGGGACTATCACTTGAGAACCATTGTTGTCCCCAAGCGAACCCTTGGCCTGACTTACTTACTCAGTGAAGGACTTTAAGCATTAAGAAAAGAACTCAAATGCAAGATAACTTAACTGTCTCAAACTAAACTCATAATGTTTAAGAAATAAACATTTAACTTAGCCAAAGTGGCAACTCAAAATTGAACATAAGTCAATAACAAGAAAAAGACAAATGAACTAACTGACTGTCTATCTATGAAGCCTCTAATAACTGAGATGGATGTCGGGACAATACCCACAACATCCTATTGAACTAAATACTGAAAAGCAATAAAAAGGGATCCTCCGTAAAGCAATGAGGCTCACCACAAGACTTTGAGTGCTCAATTGGATCAACGAGGCACCGGATGCTGATCCTTATTAGCTGCGTCTACAACATAATAAGATGCAGGCCAACTGACATCAATATATTGAATGTACGAGTATGCGAGTTGGAATGCTAAACATAACTTAAGCTTGAAAAGAATCTGAAAGAAACACTTACCTTGACTTTACTCAGCTCCTGGATAACTTAACTCACCATAAAGCAATTAAACACATGCAATATATAGAAAGCCTTTAAAATAGTAGAAAACAACTTAGTTCATTAAATAAAATGCAATAACAAACTCAACTTTACTCATATAATAAAGTAGTATAGTTTCTGTGGGAGTTTCTCTAATCGACAACCACCTAAGTGGTGATACAACGTCTTGCCCACGCTGCCAGAACTGTCCTATACTTTGCTGTCATATAGAACACTTAACTAAGTGGAACCACTAGCTTATGCTAAAAGCATCTTAATGAGTCATCTAAAAAGTATGATCCTTTACTACCCATGATGGCTACATGGTTTATGGAGACGTGAGTTATCTAAACTCAAGCTTGTCCATATATCGGTGCTCAATACTACTCCTAAAATATACTTTAGCTCATATGTTTGTAAAAACAAAACTTTTTCTTTGGTTTGAGATAATTACTCAAAAACTAAGCTAAAAAGCTCTCTTGAAAATCTCAGTTTCCTTTCTTGCTCAAATGTTAAAATATTTTTAATTCTTGGGAATACTTAGTTCCCGAATAATCTATGAAGAGTGAACTTTACTCTTACTCTTTACTGAAAACTTGCTCAAAGGCTCTTTTGGAAATTTCAGTTTCCTTTCTTGTTTAAATGTGAAAACATTTACTCTTTGGGAATACATAGTCCCGATATACTCTTTTGAAGAAATGCACTTCAAACTTTACTCTTTACTCAACTCAAAACTCAAGTCTTAAAACAAAGTTAAAATATTTGTAAAAGACTTTTGGAAAACTTTATGAACTTCTCTTAACCTGACTCTTGACTTCTCTTGACTTGACTCTTAACTTCTCTTGACTTGACTCTTAACTTTCCTTGAATTGGAATGCTAAACATAACTTAAGCTTGAAAAGAATTTGAAAGAAACACTTACCTTGACTTTACTCAACTCTTGAATAACTTAACTCAATATAAAGCAATAAAACACATGCAATATAAAGAAAGCCTTTAAAACAGTAGAAAACAACTTAGTTCATTAAAGAAAATGCA
Source organism: Solanum stenotomum (assembly GCF_019186545.1). Classification (NCBI taxonomy): domain Eukaryota; kingdom Viridiplantae; phylum Streptophyta; class Magnoliopsida; order Solanales; family Solanaceae; genus Solanum; species Solanum stenotomum. The sequence goes on along the minus strand of NC_064287.1, from coordinate 3,427,391 downwards.
ATAACAAACTCAACTTTACTCATATAACAAAGTAATATAGTTTCTGTGGGAGTTTCTCTAATCGACAACCACCTAAGTGGTGATACAACGTCTTGCCCACGCTTCCAGAACTTTCCTATATTTTGCCATCATATAGGACACTTAACTAAGTGGAACCACTAGCTTATGCTAAAAGCATCTTAAGGAATCATCTAAAAAGTATGATCCTTTACTACCCATGATGACTACATGGTTTATGGAGACGTGAGTTATCTGAACTCAAGCTCGTCCCTATATCAGTGGTCAATACTACTCCCAAAATATACTTTAGCTCTTATGTTTGTAAAAACAAAACTTTTTCTTTGGTTTGAGATAATTACTCAAAAACTTAGCTTAAAAGCTCTCTTGAAAATCTCAGTTTCCTTTATTGCTCAAATATGAAAACATTTTTTACTCTTGGGAATACTTAGTTCCCGAATAATCTTTGAATAATGACCTTTACTCTTACTCTTTACTGAAAACTTGCTCAAAGGCTCTTTCGGAAATTTCAGTTTCCTTTCTTGTTTAAATGTGAAAACATTTACTCTTTGGGAATACATAGTCCCGATATACTCTTTTAAAGAAATGCACTTCAAACTTTACTCTTTACTCAACTCAAAACTCAAGTCTTAAAACAAAGTTAAAATATTTGTAAAAGACTTTTGGAAAACTTTATGAACTTCTCTTAACCTGACTCTTGACTTCTCTTGACTTGACTCTTAACTTCTCTTGACTTGACTCTTAACTTTTCTTGACATGGAATGCTAAAGATAACTGAAGCTTGAAAAGAATTTGAAAGAAACACTTACCTTGGCTTTAATCAACTCCTGAATAACTTAACTCAATATAAAGCAATAAAACACACGCAATATACAGAAAGCCTTTAAAACAGTAGAAAACAACTTAGTTCGTTAAATGAAATGCAATAACAAACTCAACTTTACTCATATAATAAAGTAATATAGTTTCTATGGGAGATTCTCTAATCGACAACCATCACTATGAGCCTAAGTGGTGATACATCGTCTTGCCCACACTACCAGAATTGTCCTATACTTTGCCGTCATATAGAACACTTAACTAAGTGGATCCACTAGTCTATGCTAAAAGCATCTTAAGGAGTCATCTAAAAAGTATGATCCTTTACTACCCATGATGGCTACATGGTTTATGGAGATGTTAGTTATCTGAACTCAAACTCGTCCCCATATCGGTGCTCAATACTACTCTCAAAATATACATAGCTCATATGTTTGTAAAAACAAAAATCTTTCTTTGGTTTGAAATAATTACTCAAAAACTTAGCTTAAAAGCTCTCTTGGAAATCTCAATTTCCTTTCTTGCTCAAATGTGAAAATATTTTTAACTCTTGGGAATACTTAGTTCCCGAATAATCTTTGAAGAATGAACTTTACTCTTAGTCTTTACTGAAAACTAGCTCAAAGGCTCTTTTGGAAATCTCAGTTTCCTTTCTTGTTTAAATGTGAAAACATTTACTCTTTGGGAATACATAGTCCCCATATACTTTTGAAGAAATGAACTTCAAGTTTACTCTTTACTGAACTCAAAACTCAAGTCTTAAAACAAAGTTAAATCATTTGTAAAAGACTTTTGGAAGACTCTATGAACTTCTCTTAACTTGGCTCTTAACTTCTCTTGACTTAACTCTTAACTGATCCTTGAATTGAATTATGGATTCAAGGATTGAGATTTGTGATAGGAATGATCTCATGATGTTTAGAAATGATTTTAGATAGCTAAACATGGGAAATGATCAAGAAATCACTGCCTGGAAACTAGTCCGCGACGCGTAGGTGTATTTAAATTTTGGTCGTGAAAATAACTTTTGAGGCAGAGAGGTCCATGACCTCGCCGCGACGCAAAGGGAAAATTACACTTCTGAGGAATAGGTTCGCGACGCGGACATGGTACCCAGTTTCTGCCCGACTTGTTCCTTCTCCATTTTCTAACCCCAATTCGCCTAAATTCGGTTTTTTTTCTCAAATTCCCTAACTCAAACAACTCAAGGAAACAACATTTTAACCTCAAGGAAATCCTCAATCTTAACCTAACTAAAGAACGAAGGCCAATTTCAAGAACACCATTCAAGATTCATCAACCTTCTAGAACAAACTTCGCTGAAATAAACATGATTGGCGCGAGGGTGAATGAACCCAATGCTATGAAATACTCACATACCTCGTAGGGATCACCCCTTGACGAAATCCACGAGCCTAGCTTCAAGAACTTGACGATTCTTTGCTCCTTCTGCTCTTTTCTCCTCTTCTTTTATCTTCTGTCAAAACCCTAACTTGCTTCTCAAAAGTGTAAACTGAATCCAATCAGTTTAGACACCAACTTAATTACCAAAAACGAAATTACTTAATACGGTAAGGAAAAGACCAAACTACCCTTTCAAAATCCGGATTGGACTTTCCTTATTCCAACAGCCCAACTTCCAAAGGGAATAACTCACTCATACGAAATCGGAATTGCGCAAACTCAGCGGCATTGGAAAGATCATTCCAAGAGATTTCCTACCATATCTGGAAGTACCTCTAACTCACCCTGAGCTAGAAGTTATGGCCGTTTGAAGTTGGCCAAAACTCAACTTATTCTAACTTAACAAAATTTCCAGATTTTCATTCTTTCGAAAAATGACTATTTCTAATTATTAGCTTCTTCCTAGTTATTTCAAACTGCGAGTTATTACATGTATCGTGGTAAACAAAGATAGTCATAGGTTCATGTGTTATTTTTTGGCCTTCGGTGCTTGCATTAAGGGATTTGCCTATATGAGAAAGGTAATTGCGGTTGATGGCACTCATTTACATGGTAAATACAAGGGTGTGTTGTTGAGAATTGTTGCACAAGATACGGAAAATCATGTTTATCCAATTGCTTTTTGTGTCGTGGACAAAGAGAATGATGCATCTTGGACATTCTTCTTTGAGAAATTGAAGGAGATTGTGGTCGATGAACCAGATTTGTGATTTATCTCCGATAGACACAAGAGCATCGCCAACGGCATTGTGAACGTTTACAATTATGCTCACCACAGATATTGTATGAGGCACCTCGGTGAAAATCTCCGCGTAAATCATAATTATGGAGATTACCTTTATCTTTGCTATAATGCAGCAAAGATTTACTCTTTGGAGGAGTTTGACAATCATTTTGTAGAATTCAAGAACAAATGTCCCGCGGTAACCATCGTCCTTGAGTATGATATTGGTTTTGAGAAGTGGAGCAGGGCATATTTTCATGGCAATAGATATGATATGATGACCACAAATATCGCCGAGTCACTTAATGCTATGTTGGTAGATGAAAGAGAGTATCCCGTGGCATCAATATTTAATTCGATTGCTAAGAGATTTGGAGAATTATTCAGGGAGAGGCATGCATATATCCTTAAATCAATGGGTAATCAAATGGTGCCTTATGCCAAAAAAATCACAAGAAATAAAATGATCGAGGGCGACTCCTTATATGTGGAGAACGTAATTGGAGACGACAATCAATTTACCATGTTCGGTGCAGGTGTTACTGCCTATGTGGACCTACTGGAAAAGTCATGTTCTTGTACGGAATATGACTTGATCAAGATACCTTGTGCTCATGCGATGACCGTTTTGTGATCGAAGCATGTCAATGAGTATGTTATGAGCATTTATGAGTACTCTTCGCCTTCGTATAAAGTTCAATCGCACCTCTTTGCATACTTAGATTCTATTAGTGTTATCCCTCTCAAGTTGGAATGATGTGTGTCAGAAGAATTGCTTAATGTGAAGATTCTTCCGCATCTTGTCGATACCAAGCTTGGAAGAAAACGAAGAAAACATGTCAGTGAGAATTTCAAAAGCAAGAGAAGAACAAATGTTCAATTTGCAAGAGAACCGCACACGAGAGAACCACATGTGAACAACAACAAATCTTAATTAAGCTTGGTTGAATTTGTTGATTGAATTTGTTTTTGTAATCGTTTTTGTAATCAAGCTACTGTTTTTTTTGCTGCCATCATTTTGGTCAATTTACTGTCATCTATTATCGTAATTACTCATGATCTAATATAGATCAATCAAAAGATGACATATATTTTGCACATTGTCTATTAAGCTGTGTAGTATTACTATATGAAAATTATTAATATATGAAAATTCATGGTATTCGTAATGCAATGATTTTAATGCATGAATTAGAATATGATTAAAGAAGGAAGTGCTCTAAAATATTGTGACTATTTTTAATGCACCAAATTAAACAATGCTTAAGAAATAATCTAAGTATGACTAATCCAACTATAACTACTACAAGCATTATTTGCATATACACTTTACCAAATGAATCCTTAAAGAATTTTCAAAAATACAGATGTTACCATTGAAAAAAGTAGCAATTTGATCTTTTTTTACCGTTGTAAAATTTGTATATCTAAATATTTACTGGATATCAAAATATATAGACCCTTTATACAATCGATACATCTATCTGTGCGTGGTGTATGTATGACCAATGAGATTTACACTCTGATATTAGTAAGGTATATTCAGGTTTATATCTATGTTAAAGCATTGTCGATATTGCACGTACTAGAATCTGACACTTATATAAAGACCAAAACTAGTAGAATTTAAAAAAGACAACAATTAATTAATAATAAATGATATTTTTGAAATTTATCCAATTAAATAAGTTTAAACAAGTCATATGATCATGAAAGAGTCCACATAAATTGGATGTGGTGATTAGTGATGTACGAGAAAGAGTTGTGGTTATACAATCAACATCCTTAGAACAATGTTTGAGAAAACATAAGTATGTTGTGAGGATGTCACTTGTTCAACCACACATTGTTGATTGCCACCTCAATTTATATGGACTCATACATGATCACATGCTTATGTTGTAAAGATATTGATTGTATAACCACACATAACTATTCCTCATTCATACTTGTGCTTTCTTCACACACTAGTTTGAAGATGTTGATTGTATAACTACAATTCTTTCTCATACATCATTTATCACCAACCCCAATGTATGTGGACCCTTACATGACTTGTTTAGACTTATTTAATTGAATAAATTTCAATAATATTGTTTATTATTAGTTAATCATTTTCCCTTTTAAATTGTACTAGCTACGGTCTATATTTAAGCGTCATATTCTAGTAGGTGTAGTATAGATCATTTTTGGTTCATGATATCAACCCATATATACCTTATTAGTGTTGAAGTGTAGATGTCGTTGGTACAATCTAAACCAAGCACATGAAAAAGTATCGACTGTCTTAATTATCTATATATTTTTACCAACAGTGACAATACTCAATTATCCAAGTTTTACAACGGTAACAAAATACAAATTGCTACTTTTCAACGGTAACATTTGCTTTTTAGTGTATAAAAAGAAGGATTCATGAACTCTTCCATCCTATTCTATTTAAAATACTTAGGTATGTTGAGGACATCACACACCGATACGAACCCAGGTCGACAATTCTTTAACTGTGCAATTGGTGCATGCTCTTTTTTTAAGTGGCTTGAAAACGATTCATCAACGAGCAGCCCATCAAAATTGAGTCCGAAACTCGAGACATCAAATTTTCAAGGCGTTACCAATTTTCAAATATTAGAAAGGCTTCGAAACTCTGAAGAAAATAGGGATTTGCTACTGAGTTTATTCAAAGAGGCCGAAGAGCATAGGGATCACTTTAAAGGATTGCTAAAAGACACAGAAAAAAATAGGGATCAACTAAAACAAAAGTTTACATTGGCTGAGAAAAAAAGAAAGGCCTAAAAATAATATTGTATGGTTTGTTGTTAGTGGTTGCTTTTTGGAAATGTGCAACAGGGATGCAGTAGTACATTCTATTAATAAAATGAAGTCTTTTTGGAATTGGCAAGACAATGCATTATATATACAATTTAAAGTCGATAACTAGCAACAATATCCATCAAAACAAAAATAACATTTACATGATCCAACCGTCTTAAATATCAATTCAAAAACCAATTGTCTTAATCATCAACCACCAAAAACCAACCATTTCAAAAACCAATTGTCTTAAAACCCACTTCAAAAACCAATTGTCTTAATATTCAACCACCAAAAACTAATTATCTTAAAAACTAACTGTCTTATCATCAACACAAAAAACCAATCATTTCAAAAATCAATTGTCTTAAACCCACTTCAAAAACCCATTGTCTTAATAAACCAATATCACAAATACCTTACTCATCACCATTTAGCTCACCATTGAGCTCCATAACAATATCCATGATGTCCACTGAATTTTCATCACCGCCTTCTTTTCCTTCTTCTGCCAAGCCTTCATCTACCATCTCTTCTGGTTTCTCCTATTTTTTTTCTTCTTCTTTGTTCTCTTCGATCTTCTCCTCTTCTTTTTCTTCTTCTTTCTTCTCTTCGATCTTCTCCTCTTCATTTTCTTCTTGTTTTTTTTTGCCATCTTCTCCTCCTCTTGTTCATTAACTTCTTCTGCAAAGTAGTCATCAATTTCAACAAGATCTTCATCGACTATTGCCAATGGAAGGATTTCATCCACATCAACTGCAACACCATTTTTATCGACTGTTGGTATTGTATAGTCTTCCTCAACTACTGCAAGATCAGTGGCTTAACATTCTTACAAATAAATTATTTTACACAAATAGTATATAAATTAGTCTACCTTTATTTTTCTTGTACTTTTGAGCTCTCCCCAATTTTTATCTCGTATAAATGCAACAACTTCCATCATTGATTATTCAAGGGATGCAGCACGCTCAGACAAATTATCATCTTTATTTTTATGTCCACTCGAAACATAATTCTCACAAGGTTGGTAGGAATTGTTCTCACCCAATATTTCATCCTCCTCGTTCTCTACTGCTGAAGTGAGGACAGTGACACCTTTCAAATTGACCTTTAAGGCATCAATGATTGTGTCCTTCACTTTGTCCGTATATGTCTTTAATGTTGCCATGTAATTTTGTTTTGTCTCACGGACAGTAGGTGTGAGGTATGGGTGCACAATCTACAAAAAAAATTATAAATAGGACAAGACATTCACTAATTTACAAATATTGATAGATAATAATAAATAAATTTATACCTTTGTACTTCTCCCCTTGTACTTAAATGGATCACCTTCGATAATATTATCGCTTTTTGTCGTGTGCCATCTAAGTAAATGGGGAATGGGCAGAGGAGAATCCAAAGACTTTTTGGCATACTTACCAAGATAAGGAAAAGCCTCATATATCCAAACCTGAAATTAATAAAATAACAAATAAATAAACAGAGACTATGAAATACTATATAAATATATAAGAGTTTATTATAAATCAAGTACATAATTGATAATAAGTACCAGAAATGTCCAGGGGAAGCCATACAGAGCATACAACGCATTCCCTTTTTCATTGTACACTTCACTCTGCTTCTTCAAATTAATTTTATTCTTCAAATACTTCACTGTTAGATCAAAACACTCTTTCCCCCACGGATAACTCTTGAAAAAATCTAAATCATCCACCATCTTAATGTGGTTTGAATCCACAATCTTAGATCGATCATGGGCAAGCAACTTCGAGTGGACGAACCAAACTAAAGAGCACTTCAACTTCTGCTCCTTATTCAATCTGGTACCGTTAATCAAACTCATTAACTTTGTAGCAGTAATATTCTTGTTCTTGGTCACTTTATAATGAAATTTCACACCTTTCTGAAGTACTTGTTGACACCCAATTTTGGACCTCCACAATATATATTAATCATCGAGTTTCTTAGATTCAAATGATTTGAAATAATTGACTTTATAAAATTCAAAATATTTTTCAAGCTATTTTAAATAGTTTTGTCACTTTTTATAATTTTTAAATAATATATATGTTTTTATGTATATAATTAGTATATTTTATAAATATTTAAAAATCATCTCAAAAAAGATTTTGGTTTAGTTAAATATTTGGTTAATTAGTTTAGTTATTCAATGAGTTGTATTTAAATTAATTAGTTTACAATTAAGTTGATTATTTTATTTTGTTAAGATTGAGAAGCTCATTAATTAATTAATGTTAATTCGCCTTATTGAAATTTTAGTCAAATTCTCTAAACTCATTTCAATTTGGCTACATCTTTAATTCATATGGCCATTTCGTTATTAGACATCTAGCCAATTTTGAATTCTAATCTTACAACCCAAGAATTGACACTTTGGGCCAAAACCCAACCCATCCTCTCAACATTCAGCAACCCATTCCCAACAATACCATACAATAAACAATACATACGCTAAGGTAGTACCAATCGACCCCACCTCATTCTTCTTCTTTCACGCGAGCAACAACCATAATAGACCCAAAACTCCAGCAAATCAAAGCCCAGAACTCTAGTAAAGAATCGTGAAGTCCAGCAAATCGCAAATCGGTAGTCCTGCTCACTCGCGCATAGTCCACGTCGTCTTCTTCAGACCCGTGCAACTTTACTCGTACATCCAACAACCTGTTTTCGTCATTGTCGCAGCCAGGTGGAAAGATCTCACATCTTCGTCATCCTTCTTCTCAAATCGGACGGCCTCCATTATCAGTCTGTTAGAAGTTTGTACTAATTCCAGCTAGTTGAATCTTATTCAAAGGGAATTCAAATTTCAAATTTAAGATCCATCCACAATCCTCCCATTTCCCCCCATTTTTTAGCCCTCCAGTCCCTTTATAAATAACCCCCTATTCTTCTTTATAAAAGGTGGGGAAAAAGTGGGAGAGATTTTTGAGTTGGAAATTAGGAGTCAAGAAAAGGGTTGGAATTTCTTTGAACAAATTTTATGCTTAAAAGTTTTAGACGGTTCTTTTTTATAATTCGAAGAAAGCGAGAAGTTTTCTTTTTGAAGCCAGCCCAAAACTTTCGTTCGGCTGTTTGAGTTTCGAATCTGTGTGACGGAATAATCGCTGCCCATCTGTCTATTTTCGTCTCCGTTCGCTGCACTTTGGAAGGTAATACTCATTTTGGATTCAAGTATTGTTTTTGTTCTTAATATGTTGCTGTTAGGTTTTTGGCTATGCGAAGTTGAGTATACGTTAGTGCTTGGGATCGTGTTTGACTTGTTGTTGGCTGCAAATCAATGATGAATCTTATTTGCTATTCTATGTTGTTGTTGTTTGTTTTCATTTTCGTTGAAACCTTGATATTTCTCCCCTCCCGAGTTCATATTATCATTGTTGGAATTTTCTTATTTCCCTGTTATTTCGACTCATGAGTTAAGAAAGCATTTGAGTTCCTTGGCCATGGCAGACAAAAAGATTTGTTAGTTTGCTAATCTAAGCCTCTGTATAGAGCTTTCAAAAATGGGCGTTTAAGTAGTTTGCTCCCTCCTCCTCCCTCGAATTTTGACTCTCTTATATTACATCCTGATTAATCATTGTTCGAATTTATTTGCTTAGTTATTTTCACTAGTAGTGAGACCTAAGGCTGAATTTCTTTCTCTTTAGTTCTTGAGATGATAATATAGTCTTAATATATGATTCCATTGATGGCTTTGATTATTAGATAAGGTTTCCAGAAAGGTAGCATTATTCGATTCATTTGTTTTTGTGGGATAGCATGAGTCTTATTTCCGACCTTCTTGTAATAGGGTGAAGGAATTAGTTAGGTATAGCATCTCAATTATTATAAGTTGCTAAATGTTTGCAAAACTACTGTTGAGAGTAGTAAAAATTAAGCATAATTCATGTAATACTCACTATGTCATTATGTTAAAGTATTGTTTTGATTATGTAGCTATATGTTTAAATTGACGATTTTTTTGTTGTTGAGAGAGTTCCGCATTACGCTAATATATTTCTTCTTTTCCCTATTGTATGTGATATTATCCGAGTCCTCTTGGACTCCTATCTTTTTCCCCATATTCCGGATGGGCCGTAGAGGCCCAATTACATTTTCTCGATCGAGTCAACCTCATTTCCGAGTGAGAGAAATTGATGAACAGGTGGAAAGCAGTACGGGTGGCTGGAAACTGAATTTTCAGATCCCAAAAATCCCGAAAGAGGGCAGTATACATGATGTATACATGTGTATACACGAATATACATGGAAAGAACAACGACATATAGGTCCGAAATGACGATACAGGTGCTGGAAATTTGAAGTGGGTTCTCTACATTCGATATACACCCCAATATACACGAAAACGAGTCGAAATACGACCCATATACAACAATATACCTTTGTTGTATACACGTGTTTAGGAGCGAAAATGGGCCCAAAATGGTCCAAAAGAATGGCCCAGCAGCAGAATTTAATTAAATAGACCTAAATTCATGTTTTGGGTCATTTTAGTATTAGGAAAGGTTCACGAATTTAGGCCAAAGGCCCAATTGATATTTCTTCCCTTTGCTCTTCACCTATTGTATTATTTGACTAACTTTATTTAATTTATAGTTTAACTTAATTAAATTCCTATAGATAGCCATTTCGCTTTATATTCAAAAGGTATAAACATTTATTTTATACATATTTTATTTACCTAGCTTCCATTTTAATTTTGTCCTTGTCAACACTTCACTTATTTCCCTTTAGGAAAATCCCCTTTACTCCTACTTCCCTTGAGATAATTAAAATGATGATAAATAAATGACAATAATAAAAATAACGGAAAAGGGTCAAAATTGCCCCTGAACTATGCGAAATAGACCACTTATACCCTTCATTACATTTTGGGATAAAAAATACCCCCGCAATTATCCCAGGAGACTACAAATACCCTCAAGAGTTAACCCCAATTTTTTAGTGACGTGGCAAGCCACATGGGACTAATCCCTCCACCTAAGCATTGCCAACTAAGATTCACTACAAAAGAACTTGACTTTTAGTGGCGACAAAGTCGCCACAAAATCCCAAAATATTGCCACTAAATGTTATGAGTGATTTTTAGTGGCAACTAAGGCTCCAACAATCATTCGCTAGTAAAACCTATTTTTTCAACAAACAAATATGATAATTAATTTTCGATTGCGACCTAATTTTCTAAAATAAATAACTTGCAATATCCATATTAAAAACATCCAATATTATTATGAAAAATAATCAAAATTACTTCTTGATTCAAATCTCCTACTATATATATATATATATATATATAATGCATCATTGTACATTTTATACATTTACATATGACATAAAAATAAAACATATAGTGTCTTCAAACTCCTACTTAATCGATATCATATTTGCTTTTTTACAAACAATGAAGAAAAAAACACAAAATTAGAATTTAATGTTAAAAACTTTTAGTGACGATTTTCTGGGCTTTTGTGGCGACTATTGTTGCCGCTAAAGGTCTAGTTCTTTTGTAGTGAATCCTAGTTGACAACGCTTAGGTGGAAGGATTAGTCCCACGTGGCTTGCCATGTCAACAAAAATTCGGGGTGTTAACTCTTGAGGGTATTTGTGGTCTCTTAGGATAATAGCAGAGGCATTTTTTATCCCAAAATGTAAAGAATGGTATAAATGGTCTATTTCATATAGTTCAGAGGCAATTTTGATCCTTTTCTGTAAAAATAATAATGATAGTAATAAATAAATAAGTTTAAAATAAATGCGTTTGTTTCTTTACTTAGTTAAAATTTTAAAAATAAAAAAAAGGGATTAGTCAAAGTCGTTACGAGTTCTTTTGCTTAGTTAATTTTTTAAAAAAAAAATCAGTCAGAGTCGTTATATGTTCTTTTACTTAGTTAAAATTTCACAAAATATTAGTCAAAGTCATTTTAGTCAAATCGCCGATCAATCGCAAGTTAGCGGACATTCTGAGGGACTAACACCTTCTCGAAATGTACATTGAACTTCGAACCCTTTTATTTTTCAATTGATTTTATCTGTTTGAATCTTTTGAAAACCTTAAAGTTTTTTTCTTGATTTTCTACTAAAAATTAAGTGGTGACTCTATTCTTTTGGAAATTCGATTTCTCTTAAACCATAAGTTTAATCGATTTTCAGAAAACTTAGTCATTTTTCTTTTATTTATTTTATTTTTTGAGTAAAACAGAAATGACAACTCCACTGGGTACTTAATTGGGTTCTAACCATAAGATTTGACTTATTTGACTAATTGTTATTAATTGTTGAATTGTTTATTTGTGCTTAATGTGTTTAAATTGATATAACTGTTATTGCATTCATGGAATTTCCTATTGTATGTATAGTATATTAAAGACGGTTTCTGCATAATCGCAGCCGGACCTTTTATACTCAACCCTTTTTCAGAAGGATCGACAATTTATTGGTACGTTATGCGTCTAATGGTTGTTGTGAGTTCCAGCCTAAGTTGTCCACTTGGGTTTCCGTTCTTTCAAAAGTCACTCTTAGTCAACTAGCATAGAGCGAAACCAAATCCCGAATTTAGCATTCCGAACTAAGTTGACCCAACATCCAAGGCGTGTTGGGCCCATTAGAAGCCCACTTTGTGTCGATTTGATCCATTGGTCAATAAAAGACAATCATGATTATGTGTTTAAATTTGAAGGATGTATACATCATTTGGTAAAACATTGTCTCTTGGGGTTGAGAGTTTAATAGTTTGTTCGAGTCGAAGAGACATCAAGTTACCATTTCATCCAAAAGCGTGGACATTCAGAGATGACAAGATCAAAAGAAGAACCGTCCATGGAAGCATAGTTTATGATTGTACCCCTGCGTGAGATTGATCATTTGTATTCATTTTCCCTATTATGTATTCCCATTTAATTTTGTTAGTCAATTTTGTATAAAGTTGAGTTTCGAGACAACGCAATGTTTCAAACGACATTATACATCCTCTGAATCGTTAGGCCTACCCTTGGCACAAAAGGGTCACATATTTGTTTAAAACGCGCAATATTTGCTTATGTGTTATAACTGCTTGTGTGTATATGTTGCTTTATTTGAAGATATTCTTGTTCACTCCTCTTCGAATTATTTTCTAGAACCCTTTAAGCACAAATATTAAGTCACTATCAAAAGTGCGTCCAAATACTCTTCGAGTCTTTAGTTTCACAACAAAATTCGAACTTCATTTTTCAAATCCTACTTTCTCATAAAAAAAAGTTAACCCTTTATCTCAAATCAAAGGAGATTCTAGCTGGTCGAACTACGTAGGACCTGAATTCTCCCTCGTGAGATATGTAGGCAACCTTTCAAGGCTCGGTCCTAATTTTTGAGATATTATATCTTTCCAACTCTTACAAAGAAATTAGAGTTACATCTCAACCGAAAATCGGAAATATGACAATGAAAAATACAATCGACTTTGTCTCGACTCAAGTTGACGTCTCTAATTCACTAAGCTCAAAATCAAATAGACAAATTCCTGTCTATTTAATCATTTCTCTAAATACGTGGGCTAGTTTATCTTCAAGTGTAGCAACTCTTATGTGTTTGTGATCATATGTGTGATATTTTGTATTATTTATCATCTACATAGACTAACACATTTACCTTTGAGTTATTTTTCTTTCGTCAGGTAATTAGAACAGATCTGTGTTGAGGAGGGACTTCCACCACAATCAAACCACACCCCTATCAGAAGGCATGTGGACTTTTCTTAGGTTTTTCAGTTTCAGTTTCACTTCCGAAAATTTTTGGTCTCTACTGGAAGCGGCTTTCCAATCCGAGTGACAATGCCCCAAGAGCTTTGGGAATTATGTCCGTGTAAATTCTTAATTATGGGTGTGAAGTGCACCACATTCATGGCTAAGAGGTTGCAAGCCTCTTTTTCATACTCGACTTACTTGTCACTCCCTAGAACCGGAGAATATCTTGCGTAATAGATTTTCTTTACAACCGATAGAGTGGAACTACAAGCAGCCTGATTCCCTGAGTTGAGGATATGTAGGCAGAATCATTGTTGAAAACTCAGTTGTGTTCCAACATTCTCCCTTAAATCTTATTCCCGAGTGTTTCGGTCTCTTCATAATTCGATATCGGAATAACTTTTGAATTCTTTTGAAATCGTGCGTTAAATCAAGCGTATCGAACTACAAGTGGCCTGAATTCTCATATAGCCTGAGACATGTAGGAAACCTGTTTCCGGGGTTCGGCCATAATTCCTAAAGTCCGCACCAAAACCCTTTTCAAGAGATGAAGTTGTGGTCGGTCAAAATTGGATTTGTCAATTTCATTTTCCTCGAATTTTCTTTCATCAACCCAAGTCAAACGAGGGACAGTTGTTGACACCTAATTTTGACCCACCCCGATAAGAATTAATTCACGAGCTTCTCAATTTTCAAACGATTTAGAATAATTGATTTTATAAAATTCAAATATTTATCGAGGTTACTTTAAGTAAGTCTAGTCAATTTTATAGTATTTTATAGTTATATGTATGATTAGCGTTTCTTAAATAATTGAAAATCGTCTCAAAGAGATTTTAATTTTTAGTAAGTACTTTGTTAAATTAGTTTAGTTTAAATTATGGTTATAATTTTGAATCATTAGTTTAAAATTAAGTTAATTATTTTATTTCGTTAAGGTTAAGAAGCTCATTAATTAATTAATATTAATTCACCTTATTTAACTTTGGCCAAATTCATCGATTAAATTCAATTTGGCTACCTTTGAAATTCGGTTGAGCTTTTATTTAAATACAATCTTAGTTAAATCCATTGGTCGTTTTCAGCCCTTCAAAAGGCCAAAGTTTGGGCCACCTTTCAGCAACCCAATACCCATTAGCTGAAATATCCAACCCACTTCCTTTGTCCAACAACTTTCTTCTTCCTCCAAATTGCGATCCGACCCAATTCTATCCTAATTGACCCGACCCAACCTTTTTTCCCTTCTAAATTCAACGTGAACATTACAACGTACAATTCCCAGAAACGACACCAACAACAGCTTTGAACGACAACATCGACAAACGCAACAACTCACTCACGGCGTCAACAAGATAGATGGAAAACAGTAGCGGCGTGAGGCGATGTGTGAAGTACGCTGCGATTTTGTCTCCTTCCTCACGTCCCTCTCGATCCGTACATTGGCAGCAGCATACGTTTTCTCCCCTTTCCTCTTTCGGAATGGGGCAAAAAATTTGAGAAAAGTATGTCTTCCTTCGTTGGTGAAAAATAGAAATTTTGAATTTTGGATGGGCCTTTCTTATCGATTTTTTCATCCCTTTCCCCCAACTTTGGAACCCTAATTTCCTTGCTATATATGTCTCTTGTTGTTCACTATGGGAAGGGGGATAAAAAATAAAAGGGGTTTGAAAATTTTTGACATTAGAGGCAGTAGAAAGAACACAAAAAAAAAAAGAAATAACTGTTATTTCTCACGTTGAAGGAAGTAGTGTTCGAAAAAAAAAAAAACTTCTGGTTTGTTCATTTGGTCATTCAAGTTTTTCGTTAGAATATTTGGTTTGTAGCGTTTTAAGTTGTTGTCCCTCTGCTCGTAGCCTCAGTTTTGCTGCCCAGGAAGAGGTAATACCTCCTCCCTTATTTATATTTCATTTCGGTCCCGAATTTTATGTGTTAAATCTATCTCTGTTGGGTTTCTCTTGGCTTCACTCTTGCTTAGTTTGAATATGAATGTCCGTGGTTTATTCCCCTTTGTTATTGAGATTTCTGGTTGATCAATATGTTATTTATACCCCGTCACAATTAAACGTTTGAATCGGGTTATAGTTGTTTGGGATTGATTTTGTGTTGTTTTTAATCAGATACTCGTTTCGCCTCAGTTCCTATTATTAACATGTCTTCAAGCATTAATGTTTCCTCATCCGGGTTGTTACTGTTAGTGCTACTGCCTATATAGATCTGAGTTGTTAGGATCAATTGACAAAGTCATCATGTGGTGTGATTGTTTTGTTCCAATAGTTTAGCTCTATCTTCGTTTTTGATATATATATGTTGTTTTTTATCGCTTATAGTAAATTATTTGAGTCGTTTTTATGTCTCCATTTTTGTCTAAGTTTTCTTTTAGTCGGAGGAGTATTAGTTATCCACAGTTGAGTTCTTAAAATATGAGAGCCTTTTTTGCATGACCTTTCTATTTTTTTTTAGTTTGCACTAAAAGTCACTGTTTGAAACCAACTTCATTATTTCAGCTATCAAATATTTTATCAACTTAATTAATTACATTGCCTAATTACATGAAGTTCTTGTTTATTCGTTTATTTTAGTGTCATTGACTATTAAAAATGTAACTAGTTCTCTACATTAAATTTGCTTAGTTCAACATTTGTTGTTTCGCCTTATCTATGTCTCTGTGCAAATCTTTGTGTTAGCCTTTGTTTTACGTGCCACTGCTAGTGCCATTTTTAGGAGTATGACATATATATATATATACATATATTCGTTGTTCACATGTATTGTTGCTAGTCATCCCATTAATTTGTTGGTAGAAATAATCAATGTGCTGTCGTAATTACCTCCTTAAATTGTAGGGTTCTTTATAATGTGACTAAATTTAAGTATTCGAGTTTAGTGGTTATCACTCTCTATTGGCATATTTGCTCGTAAAATAACCTGGTTAGTATTTGTCTGCTATGGATTTTAAACATAAAAATAGTAATTTAAATAATCGTTACTTTACCTTTAGTATGATGGGTCTTCATTGTCTTTGGAGTTGGTATCTTTTATCAAGATCTATGTCACTTCAATTCGATAGAGTTATTTGCTAAGGACGGCTATGATTTGTTTAAGTGTATTATATTTCTGTTATGGTTTATTAATCTTTATCTTCTCATTGTTTTGTTGCATGTAAAATATGGCCGAGTTCTTCATGAACTCCTATTTCCTTCCTTTGCATTTTGAGAGAGCCACCAAGGCTCAAACCCTTCCTTTCGAGTCGGTCAGCCTATCAAGAATTGACGAACAGGTCTCGAAAGAATATGCAACATATCGAGAAATTGAAAAAATTTGGTCCAAAGGCCCACCCTTAATTCAAAAAATTGTATTTTGTTATTTTGGACCTAAGCCCACTTATTTGCTATACTTGTTAGTTCTTCGAACAGGTGCAAGTGACTCAAATGGGCCAAAAGTCTCAAAACGAAAATGTGCCCAAATACTTGTTCAGGCGGACAGGAAAATCAGATTGGGCCCAAGTCTCTTTCCCTCTTTAATTTATAGCATTTATTTACTTGTCAATATTTGCTACTAAATCTTAAGGTTTTAAAATTTAAATCCCCAAAAGATACCCGTTTTGATTTTGCAACTTAACCAAATCAGTCATCTCTTAGCCAGATTTAAAGAAATAATTTTGCAAGAAAGCTCACTTAGATAATATTTAAACAATCCCCTTTTTCCCCTTTAAAATAGTTCTAACTATAAAGTAGTTCACTTTGGCAATTTAAGTTAAAGTTAAATTATTTTAGCGAGATAAATTAATTGTCGAATAACCGCATTAGCGGATATTCTAGGTGCCTTAAAAACCTTCCTAAAATATTAATAGGAACCCCAAACCCCTTTTAAGATTTTCACTAGATTCCTGTTTTAATATGTTGAAAATGAATAGTTTTCTTAATTTTCCTTAAAAATTAAGTGGCGACTTTAAACCAGTCTAAAATATATTTTTCAAATAAAACAGAATGGCGACTCTGCTGGGGATTTGAATGGTTTTAACCTTAAGATTAATTATTTGGCTATATGTTTAACTGTTTGCTTGTTTAAATTATCGTATCTTATATTAATTGTGGCATTCATGGCACCCGATTTTGCCAAACGGCAAATAGATTATATTAGAAAAAAGACGGTTACGTGGCTTACCACGGCTGTTCTTCAGAAAAACACAAGTTAAATTTTTTAGAAGTGATAAACGAATAGTTGGCTTGTGGTCATCCAACGTCGTTTATTAGACTTCACCCCGTTGTTTGTTCGACTCGGGTAACCGTTATTTCTAAACCAATTCTAGTCAACCTAGAGTAGAGCGAAACCAAATTCAAATCTAAGCATTAGCCTAAGACGGCTTAATACCCAAAGTGTATTAAGTCCATTAGTAAAATCGCCAAAAATTATGTCCAAGGTCCACGACCTAACGACATATCATATTGTTTGACATTTGAAAGATGTATGTGTAGAAACCTGATTGTTGCCTATTTGGAGGAGGGAAACTTAACCGTGATTTATTTTGTAGGTATGGATCGATTTCCTAAATTCGACATGGTAGTGGAAGCCCCAGTTTTGATCAAGATGTGGTACAACGACCTCACTGTGGTTCATAAAAGGGTACTCAACAAATATATAGGAGCCCTAACAGAACTCATCAATATGGTTGGATGGCCCGAACTGATTGAAGTCCTCACAGGTTATTGGGACAACGAGAAAATGGTGTTTCGATTTGGAACCACGGAAATCACCCCAACAATTGAGGAAATTCGGGATGGAATAGACACAGTCGATACAGGGCTTGAAAGAAGGGTGAGAAAGCGGGAAAACATCCTATTCCCTAACAAACCTACCCTCGAGGATATTGTAAACTGGCTCGGATTAAGAAATGATTGCGCCTACTGGGCCGAGGGTTCTAGCATTTCTTTTATGGATCTTTATGTCAGATTCGGGCATGCGAGTTTCTATACGAATTACAACTAAGAGTTCAAGGTCACTTTCAGAGAATGGGACGAGATCAGACCTTTGACATTTACCATCACATTATTAGGCACCATGGTTTTCCCAGACAGCCCGAGCCTCAGTATCAACACCCGAGTGATAATGCTTGCGCACATTCTGTTCCACGGGCATCTGAACCAAGGGCATCTGAACCAAGGGCAAGTAAAGTATTATCCTATCGCACCTGTCATCCTTTTCGACATGTACCGTGCTTTGGGGAAATGCAAGGAAGGGCATCATTACTTTTAGGGTTGCAACCTTCTTCTTCAATGGTGGATAATGAGTAACTTGGTGAAGAGACACGGAACTCAAGAACTCCATAGCCTCGATGAGAATAACGCTCTTAAGAGTTTGAATGACATGTTGTTCTGGGCAGACTTAGAAAAAAGAGGAACCGGAGAAAGATAGGCTCAAATTTTTTCTGAGTTGAGAGAAGAAAACATCCAGTGGATGTTCAACCGTTTCATCTCGAAAGATGCCATAGTACGGGGCGACAGACAACTTGTGCTTCCTCTGACAGGTATTCGAGGTATTTGCCCATATGCACCCATTCGGGTCCTGAGACAGTTCGGAAGAAGACAGACTACACCTCCAGAAGCATACTACCGTATCTATGTGTTCGACATCGGGGATGATAGAGTGCCTGAGGTTTCAGAGATGTTGAGAGAATGGAAAAGAGCAGTGCGAATGAAAGACTACACCATTGCCGCAGACCGATTTAATGCGGGGTACGATGAAACTTACAAATCTTGGTTGAAGCACAATATACAAGGTATCTCCTTCTCAGTTCCGAACATTTACCGCAGTGTAGAGGACAAAGAGTCCAAAGCTTTGATAGAACTAAGAGAGGTAAGAAGAGAAGCCCAGGAAATGCACGAGGAATTTCTCCGGAAGCAACAAGAGGATAAGTACGCCCTCGATAGCGTGACTCAAGAATTAAAAAGCTTGAAAAGCGATTTAGGAGAGCTTAACTTGTGGATTGGAGATAAGAAAAATGGAATGTGTCTCGAAGACTGGGAAGAGAAAGGTCGTCGGAGCGAAGGATACTTGCTAATGATTCAAAATAGGCTTCAACATTTCATGGCACAGAACAAGAGGAGCAGATCAGAGGCGGGGCCGTCGAGAACATCTTAGCGGATTTCGCCCCTGCGTGGTTTTTTCTATATGTACCTATTGTTATTTGCCCCTGCGTGGGCTTGCCTTTCTTGTATTTTGGTACTCTTTCCAAATGACCCCTGTGTGGGCCTTTCCTTTGCGTTTTTCGTTTATTCCCTACTCCCCCCTGCTTATTTTCGCTTTTTTGAACATCATTTTTTATGCAAAATTTGCTTTGGGGTAACAAAATGGTTCAATTCTACACATACATCTTTCAAATACGCTAGGCCTACCCTTGGCACAAAAGGGCCCCCTACTTGTTTAGGATGCGCGATATATACTTATGCGCTTTAACTATTTATGTGATATTGTTGCTTTGAATGAGGATATTTTTAGCTCACTCCTTTTCGAAAATTTTCTAAAAATTTCTCCAATACCAAATACAAGTCACTATCAAATGTCCGACCAAAATTCCATGAGTCTTTAAGTTTCTCAGCCCAGAGATAAAATCTTACTATCAAATCTTGAAATATTACTCTATCATCTCAGAAAAGGTGAAATTGCTGCTAAGATGGAAAGGGGCAAGGGTATCGACATAGAGCTAACTGAGGAGGATTTGAGGATGGAATTGGGCAAGAGATCCAAGAAACCAGGGAAAGGAGAATAGAAGTGGAGTTTGCCACCGCGGTCGCACAAGCAGCAAATGCGGCACTAGATGCGGAATTGGTAGCAAAGATGACCAAATGTGATGTTATAAGTAAAAAGACAGTTGTTGTGCGGAAGGAACATGATGTCTTCAAGAATGACATAACTATGAGACTTCAGAAGATACGCGGGAAATGTTCTTTCTTCAATCAAGAAGCAAATAGTGGTCTCGAAGACACTCACCCTGGAGCTACTAAAGAAGATGCCGATGAGGAAATCATCTATATGCCTCCCTTCCTGGGACGTCTGAAAGGAGGAGACCAAAAGATCACTCTCCCGGCTTATGAGCGGACACATAGCGTGGGGGCAAGAGTCGTGTCGTGTGCTCTCATTTATGAGCACCTTAAGGCGTCAGGTATGCTGAAGCCTCTCGAAGGAACCATTTTTGGGTTTGGGCATGAAAGCTCTCAAAAGACATGTGCCTACCACCCGAACCAAAGAGGACACACTATAGAGAAATGTGTGGAGCTTAAGGCAGCAATCTGCAACCTGATCAACATTGGGGAGATCCCGTATATGTGGGGTAGGAACACTGTCCTTACCTGTGACCAACAGGAGCCTAATATGCCGGTCACTGAGCACACTTTGTTTTATTGTCACTACTTTACGCCTTTCAAGAAAACATTGTTGGACATCTACAGTCTGTTAGTTCAAAAGGGAGTCTTGGCCTCTATCAGAAAGGATGACGAAGCAATCGATCCCGTTGGAATTGAGATCTGGAAACCCTGTCCTTATCATGATGCCATAGATCATAACATTGGAAGGTTCCTCAGGTTTCGCTATGACGTGGAATCCCTCGTCAACATGGGAAAGATTCAAGTTGAGTTTATCCCCCGTGGCTAATACGGCAGTCAGAGGAAGGAGCTTCGGTGAAGGCACCGTCTATCTTTTAGGAGCTTAATTATCAGTTTTTCACTTTCCTTGTAATCACCAGAAATGAATGAATGAAAATGAAAATTTCCTTTGTATTCGACCTACGTAGGGCCTGAATTCTCCTTTGGAGATACGTAGGCAGCCTTTCAAGGCCCGACTCCTATCTTTTTCAAATTTTCTTTTTCCCATCTTTCATTCTACAAGGAAACATTGAGTTCAGATCAATAGATGCCAGAAGATGCAGCAATAAGACCTTAGCTCGACGCAATTTAACCTTCCTGAGTCACCAACCTCAACATAAAAACGAGCAAATTCCTGCTTGTTCAAAAGTCAGTCCCCATTATTCGTGGGTTAACATGTTCTCAGACAAAGCAACTTTTATGTGTTTATCTGCTTTCTATGTGATATCTTGTGTTATTCATCTATACCTACTACTAACAAATTTGCCTTTGAGTTGTTTTTTTCTACAGGTAGTTAGAACTGATCTGTGTTGATACACTGGCCGATCATCCTTATTTCACTAGATCTAAAGGTCCTACAGATTCCTTCCCTAGTCAAAGTTCACAAAAGGGAAAAACAGCAATGGGTGATAACAACGAAGAAACCAGCCTTACTGATGTCGTGGTGGCTCAGCCCGCCCTTGCTGATCAGAATGAATTGATCCTACAGTTGATGCAACAAATTGTTGAGATGAGGGTTAAGATGCAGAGAAAACAAGATTTGCCTCTTCCGATTTTTGGTGTCAATGCTCAACCAGACAGAAGACCTCCAGCTCAGATTCCCCCTTCTAACGCGAAACCAGCTCAAAACCCGCCTTCAAGTCCTGCTGTAATCCTTCCATCATTGACCTTACCACCCAAAACCCCCACTACGCATCAGCCTCTTACCAAACACCACCCCCTCCTCAAAATACCAATCTCCAAGCACCACTCCTTCCCCCTAATGCAAACCACCAAACTGGCCTACCCCCCCCACAGCCAAAACGCTAATAACCCACGCATTTCCCTCCTTCACACCAACTCCCAGATTTTTCCCCAAAACTATCACGCCCCTTTAAATGGCCAGAGCCCTTCTATCGCTCCACCACTACCGCAAAAACCCATTTTCCAAATAGCAGTCCCCAACAAGTATGATGCCCATGGTTCGGAGCTCGACCACTATGAGGAGAGGGAGAGAGAGTGGAGGTCAAAGGAAGAGACCACCAAGATAGATATGAAGGAGGAAATTAGAAAAGCCATGAAGGAGTTGAACTGCATTCCTGAGGTTGCCGGGTTGAGTTACGAAGACCTATGCATTCATCCAAATTTGGACCTTCCGAAAGGGTTCAAGGTGCCAAAATTCGACATCTTTGGAGAAACGAGGAACCCCTTAGCGCACCTGAGGGCCTACTGTGATCAACTCGTGAAAGTTGGGATAGACGAAGCTTTGTTAATATGGCTTTTTAGCCGAAGTTTGAGTGGAGAGGCTCTAGAATGGTTTACGTCTCATGAAACTAAATAGTGGTCTAGCTGGAACGCTCTGGCTAAGGACTTCATCGAACGATTCGCCTACAATGTAGAAATCGTCCGGGATCGTTACTCCTTGGAGAAGATGAAGCAGAAGCCGACCGAAAGTTACAGAGAATTCGCATATAGATGGCGAAAGGAGGCAGCTAGAGTTAGACCTCCTATGTCAGAAAAGGAAATTGTCGAAGTGTTTGTGCAGGTGCAGGAGCCCGAATACTATGACAGAATTATGTTGTTCGTTGGAGCAAAATTTGCTGAGATAGTCAAGATAGGTGAGACTATCGATGATGGATTGAGAACCGGGAAGATTGCCCGTGTTGCTGCCTCGCCCGGATCTTCGGGCTTGTTAAAGAAGAAAAGAGAGGATGTTTCCTCTATCTCTTATGAGGGGAGAAAGACCCCGAAGAAGTCATCATCATACCAAGGTCGTTCTCGACCTTCACAGAGTTCGTACCCAGCTTGTTATGCACAGGCTGATTATCAAAATACCTCTCCCACCAGTTACCAAAATACCTTTCTTCCCAACTATCAAAATACACCCCCTCCTAATTACCAAACTCCCCATACTATCTACCAAACTCCCCCTCCAGTTTACCAGGCTCCATCTCATCACTACCGAAATGCCGCCCCCAATTGTTCCAACGTTCAGACGAATTACCAAACGCCTCCCCCAATGTACCAAACCCCAGCTCCACTTTACCAAAATACCCCCTCGAACTACCAAGCTCCACAACCAAACTACCAAACCAACTCATATCCCAGATATCAAGCCCCCAGCCCGAATGTTCCAAATTATCGCCAAATGCCCCCCCCTCAACAAGGCAATTACGGTCCCTTCCGTCCTAGATTTAAGAGGAAGCCTGCTAGAATTTTCACTCCGCTTATTGAAAGCCGAACAAAGTTGTTCGAGCGATTAACTGCTGCAGGATATATTCATCCAGTGGGGCCCAAACCGGTTGACACTAGCTCAAAATTTTACAGACCTGATCAGAGTTGCGCGTATCACTCCAACAGTGTTGGATATGATACCGAGGACTGTATCAACCTGAAGCATAAGATCCAAGACCTAATTGACTATAATGTGGTCTCTCTTCAGACAGTCGCCCCCATGTCAATAGTAATCCTTTGCCAAATCATGGAGGCGCCACTATCAATATGATAGAGATGGATGATTATTGGTGCGTGACAAAGGCAATAGTTCCGATTGCTCCTGATGAACTGGAAAAGGTTGTGGCTACGTTGAGCATTAGAGAGAAGAAAGAGTTTGTAATTTTGACACCTGAGAAGGCTGTTGCATTGGTGTCGCGAGAGACTCTTACCCGACCCAAGTTTGTGATTGAAACGGTCGTTACCCAGGGTATGACCAGATCCGGCAGGTGCTACACACCGGAAGAATTAGCTCAAAGAGGGCAGAAGAAGTACCAAACAAAAAGGCCGAACAGTGAAGCCGAGGCCGATGAGTTCTGGAGAAAAATACAGCCGAAAGATTATTCAATTGTGAAGCATTTGGAGAAGACACCGGCTCAGATCTCTGTGTGGACCTTATTGATGAGTTCGCAGTTACATAGGCAGGTTCTGATGAGGGCTTTGGATGATACTTATGTGCTTGTGGGTACTAACAGTGACAATTTAGTAGCCATGATAAACCAGGTCATCCGAGGACACCGAATCAGTTTTTGTGACGAAGAGTTGCCCTTTGAAGGGAGGATGCACAACAAAGCTCTGCACGTCACCTGTATGTGTCGAGATAAGATAATTAATCGTGTCTTGGTCGATGACGGATCCGGTCTTAATATTTGCCCACTTTCGACTTTGAGGCAGCTGAAATTTGACTTGGGAAAGCTTCACCAGAACCAAGTCAATGTGAGGGTCTTTGATGGAGTGCAAAGAGACACATTGGGTGCAGTAAACTTGGATATTCAGGTGGGTCCTGCGGATTTTAATGTGGAGTTCCAAGTGTTGAATATCAACACCAGTTACAACTTGCTTCTAGGAAGATCGTTTATTCACATGGCTGGGGCTGTGTCTTCTACCCTTCACCAACTAATGAAGTTTGTTTGGAAGGACAAGGAATTGGTCATTTATGGTGAAGGGAGTCATTCCAATGGGTATGCACCGATCGTTGATGATGTCTCTCGAGGTTGTGATTTCTACACGGTGGAGCTGATAAATGCCACCGGTGAGGACTTGGCTCCACAGCCTCCTATGCCTGCCGTGTACAAGATGATTGCTACTGTCATGCTCCAGAATGGTTTCGAACCAGGTTTTGGATTGGGGAAGCACTTTCAAGGAATCGTCAAGCCTATCTAAATTCCCGCCAAAGGAGCAAAGTTTGGTTTGGGATATGTCCCAACAGATGACGAAGCAAAGATGAAAAACAAGAATGTTGATCAAGTATTGGCTAGGCCAATTCCTCATCTGTACCAGTCATTCCCGGTGCGAGGATATGTCACTGATGATGGTCTCGGGGAAGGAATCTTGGGCCTCTTTGAGGAGATTGATGCGGTCATCGAGGAAGAGGCTAGGACATCAGGCATCCGTGATGCAGAACCTGAGGAGCGATTGCAGACCTGGACCTCCACACCACTCCTGATTTCCCGCTCATCTGGGTAGAAAATACATGTGTCTTTGTTTATTTTAAAATCGGTGGTGGTTCGGAAGAGGCCCGAGACCCACCCTTTATGCAGTTTTATTTGTTTGAAGTTTTTAAATTCCTTTGTGATGTTTAAAAAAAAGCAAAATGGCCCTCGGCCATGGCTAAAGTTTGTGCTTGTTTTTTCAATTTAAATGAAAAGCCTCTTTTATCGAAATTTGTTTGTTTACTTATCTGTTTATATTTTACTTTCCTAACTTTGTTTGTTTATGATTTCAATAATATTAATTTAAAACCTGCCAATGTCATGTCATGTCATGAACCGAGTGAACGAAATGAGGCAGGTGATGATGAGTGTGAGGAATATGAAGAAGAAAATGAGGTACCTGAACATGTTGCTGAAGAGTTTCGACAATTTGAGAATCAACACAAGCCAAATCTTGAAGAAACTGAAACTATGAATCTCGGAGATGAGGAATGTGTCAAAGAAGTCAGAATCAGTGTCCATCTGACTGAAGCCCAAAGAAGAGACCTGGTCCGTTTGCTCAGGGAGTACATTGATGTATTTGCCTGGTCTTATAAAGACATGCTAGGGTTGAGCACGAATATGGTGTCCCACAAGTTGCCGATCAATCCAGATTTCAGTCCAGTAAAACAAAAGACTCGAAAGTTCAAGCCTGAGTTGAGTTTGAAGATCAAAGAGGAGATTACAAAGCAGATCGAGTCCCAAGTAGTGGAAGTGACGCAGTATCCGACTTGGTTAGTTAATGTTGTTTCGGTTGTCAAGAAAGACGAAAAGATTAGAATTTGTGTCGACTACAGAGATCCCAAAAAAGCAAGCCCGAAGGATAATTTTTCGTTGCCAAACATCCACATTCTCATTGATAACTGTGCTAAGCATGAGATGCAGTCGTTTGTGGATTGCTATGCGGGTTACCACCAGATCTTGATGGATGAAGAAGATGCAGAAAAGACAGCTTTCATTACGCCGTGGGGTGTATATCATTATCGGGTGATGCCTTTTGGTCTCAAGAATGCGGGTGCTACTTATATGAAGGCCATGACAACCATATTTCATGATATGATTCGTAAGGAGATCGAGGTGTATGTAGATGATGTCATAATCAAGTCCCGCGAGAGTTCGGATCACTTGACTCACTTGAGGAAATTCTTTGACCGTCTACGCCGATACAATTTGAAATTAAATCCCGCCTAATGTTCTTTTGGAGTGCCAACTGGCAAGTTGTTGGGATTTATAGTAAGCAGGAGGGGCATTGAGCTTGACCCTTCCAAGATCAAGGCGATCCAGGAATTACCCCCTCCGAAGACCAAGAAAGAGGTGATGAGTTTTTTAGGAAGGTTGAACTACGTCAGTCGGTTATAGCTCAATCCACCGTGGTGTGTGAACCCATCTTTAAGTTATTGAAAAAAGATGCCTCAACCAAGTGGACCGGAGAATGTCAAACTGCTTTTGATGTCATCAAGAACTATTTGTCCAATCCGCCGGTGTTAGTCCCTCCGCGAGAAAGGAGTCTATTATTGCTATATTTGTCTGTCTCACATAATGCATTGGGATGCGTGCTTGGTCAACATGACGAAACTGGAAAGAAAGAGCGAGCCATTTATTACTTGAGCAAAAAATTCACTCCATATGAGGCTCGTTACATTCTTTTGTAGAGAACGTGTTATGCTCTGACTTGGATCGCTCAAAAGTTGAGACATTATTTGTCTTCTTATACCATATACCTTATTTCCAGGATGGACCCATTGAAGTATATTTTCCAGAAAGCAATGTTGACCGGGAAATTGGCTTAATGGCAAATATTTTTGAGTGAGTTTGACATTGTGTACGTAACATAAAAGGCGATAAAAGCACAAGCCTTAGCTGATCATCTTGCAGAGAATCGAGTTGATGAGGAGTATGAACCACTCAGGACCTATTTTCCTGACGAGGAAGTTTCATTTGTGGGTGAAGATATTTCTGAGGCATACTCTGGTTGGAGAGTATTCTTTGATGGAGCGGCGAATCATCAAGGGAAATGTATCGGAGCGGTCCTAGTGTCAGAAACCGATCAACACTATCCTATGGTAACCAAACTCCAATTTAATTGCACGAATAACATGGCTGAGTATGAAGCTTGCATCCTCGGTCTGAAGATGGCAATGGATATGAACGTTCATGAGTTGTTAGTTATTGGAGATTCAGATTTGCTAATTCATCAAGTTTAAGGTGAATGGGCTGTGAAGAATCCAAAGATCACACCACACGTGCAGTATATACAGAAGTTGTGCAAAAGATTCCGCAAAATTGAGTTCAGACACACTCCCAAAACACAAAATGAGTTAGCCGATGCTCTTGCCACCATCGCCTCAATGATTAAGCATCCGGATACAAGTTATATTGATCTAGTGGATATAGAGGTAAAAGAACAGCCTGTTCATTGTTCACACGTCGAAGCGGAACCAGATGGTTTACCGTGGTATTTTGACATCAAGAAGTATTTAGAAGACGGGACTTATCCTGAGAATGCAACGTTCAATCAGAAAAAGTTGATACGCCGTATGGCCCTCCGTTTCTTTGCAAGCGGGGAAATCCTTTATAGGAGGACTCCAGATTTAGGTCTTCTCAGATTGTTGATGCTAGCGAAGCCGCAAAGCTTCTGGAACAAATACATGCCGGAGTTTGTGGTACTCACATGAATGGGCTCACTTTGGTGAAGAAGATCCTTCGAGCCGGCTATTTTTGGATGACTATGTAACACGATTGTTGCAAGTTCGTGCAGAAATGTCATAAATGTCAAGTGCATGGAGATTTGATTCGAGTGCCACCTCACGAACTTAATGCTATGAGTTCACCTTGGCCTTTTGTAGCTTGGGGCATGGATGTCATTGGTCCAATAGAGCCAGCCGCCTCTAACGGACACAGATTCATTTTGGTTGCCATCGACTACTTCACCAAGTGGGTGGAAGCAGCTTCGTACAAGTCGGTAACCAAGAAAGTTGTAGCTGATTTTGTTCGCAACAACCTGATATGTAGGTTTGGAGTACCAGAATTCATCATTACTGATAATAGAGCGAATCTTAACAGTCACTTGATGAGAGAGATATGTGAACAATTCAAGATTACTCATCGAAACTCAACCGCCTATCGTCCCCAAATAAATGGAGTCGTAGAAGCTGCCAACAAAAACATTAAGAAGATTTTGAGGAAAATGATTGATAATCGCAGAGGTTGGCACGAGATGTTGCCATATGATTTGTTGGGTTACCGAACGACTGTCAGAACATCAGTTGGAGCTACTCCATATTTGCTAGTATATGGAACAGAAGCAGTTATACCTGCCGAAGTCGAAATACCCTCCTTGAAAATCATCCAAGAAGCTGAATTGAATGATACTGAATGGGTTCGCAAGCAGATCGATCAGTTAACATTGATTGATGAGAAGAGAATGGTCGCTGTTTTTCATGGTCAGTTGTATCGACAGAGAATGATTCGTGCTTTCCACAAGAAAGTAAGAGCAAGAATGTTTGAGGTTGGTCAGTTGGTTCTCAAACGTATTTTCCCTCACCAGGATGAATATAAAGGAAAATTTGCACCAAATTGGCAAGGACCTTACATGGTTCGCAAAGTGTTATATGGAGGTGCCTTGATCCTGTCGGAGATGGATGGCACCGAATGGCCGAAATCGATCAACTCAGATGCTGTCAAGAGATATTATGTGTGAAGCTTCGGTTTGTACTTCGGTTATTTCCTTGTAATCGTTCTATGTGCTTGTAATTGCTTTGTTTAGAATTTTATCCCTCTTGTAATGCACTACGTTTGACCTGAATTCTCAAGAATGAGATACGTAAGCGGCCTATGTCGGCTTCGGTCACCCCGTTATAAATTTTCAATATTTCTTTGTATTTGAACTACGTTCGACCTGAATTCTCAAGAATAAGATACGTAGGAGGCCTATGTCGGCCTCGGTCGGGTTTCTTTGTAAGTTCTTATTTTTGTTAATCTCTGAGGGGGAATTATGTTTGACCTGATTCCTGCCTCAATGGGATACGTAGGTGCCACAAGGGTTCGGTCATATCTCTCGTAAGATTTCTATTTTTCTGTATAATAGAAACTGAGACAGAATTTTTGAGAGGGACTTAAAAATTCTCGAGAAAGAGTTCTCTCCAACAAAATCAAGACTGAAGTTACTTTGAGATTTGCAACTGGGACAGAATTTTTGAGAGGACCTCAAAAATTCCGTGATTTGCTCATCAACGGTTAAAGATAAGCCAAGACAGTTGACTGGGACAGAAATTTTTTAGGATGACCTCAAAACTTTCGATAAGGTTCAGCGAGAGTTTAGAGCAACTTTGAATACTTCCCAACAAGTAATCAGGCAAATCTCAAAACACCAGCTCCGAATAACGTTCATTAAACTTGACGTGACTTGACACTTGGCTGTGACTCTTTTCAAACATTACTTTTGAAAATCTATTTTCCTTAAAATAAAAGAAAAACTTTTTCTTCATGTTTCAATTATTTTTGCATAAAAAATGTTTTGTCTTATCCAATGTTGTAAAAAGCGCGCTTAAAGGAAGAAGCGAGGACCTTGCGCTTTTATTGCATGAAGCGAGGCGACATTGAAAAGGCGCTCGCTTCTACTGTAGAAGCGAGAAGCGCAGAAAAGCAAAAGCATAAAAAAAGCGCGCTTAATTTGAAAAAGCGCTAATTAGGGATTTTTTTTTTTTGACAAGGTAACAGTTTAGGGTTTCTCTTTTTAAAATTGTAAGTTTTTTTTTTTTTTTAATTGCTGAAATCCTTATGCGACTTAATATACTCTTTCGTGACTTCAAATTCTTTTTTGGACTGCTCTTCTCCTTCTTCTTCTCTGCTGCGTAAGTTCTCTTCTTCTTCTCTGCTGCTGTAAGTTTCTTCTTCTTCTCTTCTTCTTTGCAACTGATCTGCGATTTTTTTTCTATTTTTGGTTGCTGCCAGGTTGCCACTGCTGTAAGTTCTCTTTTTCTTCTTCTTCTTCTTCTTCT